>NW_004443448.1:955160-959834 GCF_000184155.1 Fragaria vesca subsp. vesca
CATTCCAATGTGACTGAAGTTGTTCTGTGCCTGCAACAAATAGAGCCTACAATGCACAGTGAGTCAGTGACTAATAGAAAGTAACACTACACTGCATTGCACGTATCTCATAATTGAGAGAACAGATTATCAGTAGTCAAAGCATTATTGAAGTGAGTATTCAAGAAGAACAGATTGTAGAAGATGGAGAGTAGAGAGTTAAAGACAAACCGATAACAAATGTTCAATAACTTTGGGGTTGTTCAAATCCTCCTCATTTTCCTCTTCTCTGAGGTCTATAAGAGTATCCAACATATCATTACTTGCAACATAATCATCCCCTTTTCTAAATTCCAATCTTTGTTTGATCACTGATTCAAATAAGCCTAACATCTTGTTGTAGTGATTCGTAAAGCGCCGCCTTCTGCCTTGGGGATCAATCTTCTTAAGCACAGGGAAAAAGTCCCCTAAATTCGGTTTCCCAGCCTCCTCTAGCATACCAGTAGAAATCTTCTTGAACTCTTTAGTGATCTCGTTGCTGCTACTCGAGTCATCATCTGCCAAATCCACTGAGAAAATAGTTCTTGACAGCAAATTGAGTGAAGTTATGAAAGCAGCCTTTCCAATATCTACTGCCAAACCCTTTATCATGTTGTCATTGACACTAGCTATGAGCTCTTGCACTTTCTCTCTCCGGTTTTCTTTGTTTGCATCAAGAACTCTTGTGGCAAAGAGTTGGGAAGTGCATATTTTCCGAAGATTTCTCCACCTTGGTGACACTGGCATCCACGGCAAGCTGTTGTCTATCAGTACACGCAGCGCATCTGGGATTGTTCTGTTGCAAAACAAATGGTCATAGATTCGGAGGATTTCTTTGGCCATGGTTGGTGAAGAAACTACTACAGTGGTTATCTGGCCAAGCTTCAAAGACATAATGGAGCCATAGTGTTGTGAGAGGTTGGTCAAAGAGATATGAGGTTTGTCTCCAAGATCAAAGAGATTTCCAACCAATGGAAATGGCTTTGGTCCTGGTGGAAGCCTAACTCTGGTTCTTCTATGGAGGGCTTGGATTAAGAAGCAGGAGATTAAACACAGAAACAACAGTATACCAGACAAGAAGTCCATCTTTCACTAACAAATTAGCTTCAATCACAACTCCAACTCCAACTCTCCTTGAGCTTAACTTATAGGGATGAGTTGAGCTAGATTATGAATTATTGAACATCTATTCACATGTGATATAGATTTCAATGGTGAAGTTTCTCTTAATTGGGACATTATAGGACTTTCTCAATTTTGTGTTAGGAAAATTGGTTATGAAATATAGTGAGAGGCTGATAATCCTCTGCTATCCTCGATCTCATCCCGCTAGGTTGACTCTTCTTCCTGCCATACTTCTAGTCTTCTACCATGTCTCTGTCGGACATAGTAAAAGCTGGACTCAATGATTGAAATTCAAACAAATAGAAAAGAAAAACATAGAGGAAGACCTATAGATCACCACCTAAAAGCTTTTGCTTGCTAATTGAGCCAACAACTAGTATTTCAAAACAGTTAGGCAAGAGCGGCAGGATGCTTACCATTCTCTACAAATGCGCACCCCATTCTCTGCATGTATATGTGCACTGATATGTGTACTTATGTTTTTGAGTTGAACTTGGTTGGTAACAAACTGTAAATATATCAGTCCTCTTAAAGGCAAATGTGAGTTCTTAATTGTAGCAGTTGGTAGGAGTAGCACATCAGTCTTTCTGATGTTGCTAGTCTCCTATTTGTTGAAACTGGAAATAAAGAAATAGTAGTGATACATTACCATCTAGGATGAGGCATTGTGTGTTCTGCAACATTTCATGATTAATAGAATTGTTAACTGAATGAATCAGCGCCATCTTAGGATGTTGTGTTGATATCTGAGAATTACTCCTTGAAATGTTTTTCCTGTAGTTTTTTTTTCTTGTTATTCAGACTATCTTGAACTAACTGTGAAATATGCTTATTAATCATCACTAATATATGTCGAATCTTTTATTGTTTGAGTTGATCAAAAATGTAAAAGTGAGGAGCAGTGGGAGTAACATCCTGCTGAATTATATCGTTGCAATCAGTTTGATCCATGATACATTATGAATGAACAAAATTTTGATTGAGTTTTGATTATATCTCGCATTGTGTCATTATCTTCATTCATAATATTTATCTGCAAAGTGTATAGAACTACTTATCTTTCAGGTAATCATGAATCAACCTTGAGTTTGAGATATAATTATTGGTATTGGTTTATAGATTCATGTTTGTGGCTTGACATACCTTACGATTAATCTGTGCTAACAATTGCTCTGTGCTAACTGCTAAGGGTAAGACCAGAAACTACTGCATTTACGTTGTCTTATTTTATGCTGCCAAGGTAGTTATGTATGCAAAGTGATATGTTGATACATGTTATAAAGTACATTTTGAATTTGAAAAATTTCTAGGAAAATAGATATATACAAGAGAATGAGTCAAGTTAAGGAAGAACATATAGCTGGTCGTGGAGAACCGTGGTTTTGATTCATTTTAGATTGAAGGTTATAAATGTGTTCCAACAGCTTAGTTTTTTTTTTTTTTTTTTTTTCCGGTTATCAGACCTCACATTTAGATTTATTGAGAATAAAGAAAAAGGAAGAAAAAAAGGCGGATGGTATCTCACATTTGCTCCATTAGTCACTTTATTATCCCACTTTTCAAAAATATCACATTGGTATCTGAAATTCATACCCTGACTTAACATAAGTATATGAAACTCATTTAGCCGTTGACTCGAGTAACTGCTGTTAAATTTTGAGGGGTATTTTCGTCAATTATAATTCATATTGTCTTTTAAAATTAAAATATACTATGTGAAATCTAAACCATCAATTTTTAAATTACACATTTGTTGTGACCGTTCGATAAGGAATAAAACTTGGTTTTTCTTTCTCTGAGTTCCTCTGATATGACAATTGCTCGGTGCTCAAGGCTAGGAGAAGCATCTCCCTAGCTACCCCTAATCCCAACCCCACACCCCCAAACCCTTCCCACACAATCCCTTCTCTCCTCTGACTTCCCCAAGCTCTCTGCCACCGTCGCCGTTTCCCCGGCCGTCGTCCGCCGCGTCATCAAGAAATGCAACGCCGTTCGCCACGGCATCACCGTTCTCCAGGCCCTCGTGTTCTTTAACTGGGCAACGTCTCGCAAGGGGTTCGAGCACAAAGAAAAATAATTGAGAATAAAGAAAAATAATAGCTTGAGGAGAGGACATACGCTACCAACTAAATTGTGCTTTGGCCTTGATGTAGCTTCTTAGAGCAAGTACACCCTTACCCCAAAAACAAACAAGACCCAGGCCTAAGCCATGTCAAACAAAGACCCAGCCAGAAAAAACCTCCCTCCACCCATGAAATTTCTTTAACCTAGGCCTTCACTGGGTCTTTGCCTGGGTCAGACCTATGACCCAGACCTTCCTCTACTAGCTCAGCCTGAGTCGTGGGCCATGATGTCGTCAACCAAGTGAAGCACGGAAGGGGGTTGAGACAACGCCGGAACCATTAAGTGGAGGCCATGCCGATCGAAACCATGGTTTGCTGGAAAACTTAACATCGAAACAACCCAGAAACACATAAATAGGGTTATTGAAATTACATTACAAATCGGATTAGGATCCTCTACTTGGCTCTTATTGAAAACACAGAAAATTTGTTGAGGGTTCCCATCAGAATCAAAATTGGTCGCCGAAAATGCCAAGAACTCATCGAACAGTGAGTGTTTCCTCCGTCGATCTCCTTTGTTGAGGGTTGCATGTGGTCATTGATTGAGAGGTTTTGAAGAGGGAGAGGAAATGAACGTTTTGGTGGAGTGTGGTGGCCAGAAACGGCCGGAATCGACTGGAGAAGAAGTGGCAAACGTGAGAGAGAGAGAGACTGAGAGAGAGAGAGAGAGAGAGAGGAGGGGAGGGGGGAAGAGAACGACCACGTTCGTTGTTTGGTTCGGTTCGACGACACACTACTTCCTTAACTTAAAACTTAAAAGTAAAGNGGTCGGACCGACCGTTAGTTAGTTATCTACATATATAGTACGACGAACGTATTATTTATTTATTTACTACACACTAACTAATTAACTTAATAATAATATATNCNCNCACNAGCGACGAACTAACTAATAACTAGGTAGGTACGGTACGGTACGAACCAACTAACCTAACTACTCGTACGACGACCGACGACGACTCACCTACCACCACCGTACCGACCCGTACCCGTACCGTAACCGAACCGAACGACGACGGAGGGTACGGTACGGTTCGTCTTCTTACTTTACTTACTTACGTACGTAAGGTAAGGTAACGGAACGAAACGTAACGGTACGGTAAGGTACGTACCGTACCTACCGTACGTAACGTAACGTAACGTAACGTAACGTAACGTACGTACGTACGTACGTACGGTACGTAACGTACGTAACGTAACGTAACGTACGTACGTAACGTACGTACGTACGTACGTACGTACGTACGTACGTACGTACGTACGTACGTACGTACGTGTCGTCGTACGTAGTAGTAGTAGTAGTAGTAGTAGTAGTAGTAGGTAGTAGTAGTAGTAGTAGTAGTAGAGAGAGAGAGAGAGTAGAGAGAGAGAGAGAGAGAGAGAGAGAGAGAGAGAGAGAGAGAGANNA
>NW_004443448.1:959840-975617 GCF_000184155.1 Fragaria vesca subsp. vesca
TGAGAGAGAGAGAGAGAGAGAGAGAGAGGGGGGGGGAGAGGAAAGTCAACGCCAGTTTTGGTGTTTTGACCGGGTCAACACAACTCCTCTTCTTTTAAAACAAAATGAGTGGCCCAGATTTGATCTAGCAATTTGATCAAAGGGTCCATATTAATTTTTTTTCATTAATCCACAATTAATACCTAATATAAAATTTATTAAACAGTCACCGCCACATGGCGACCTAGAAACATAAATCGTGGGTGGAAACTGCAACCCAAAATTACTGCCACGTGACGACCCAGATCTCACCCATGACCCAGGCCTTCCCAACGAAGACGCAGAGGGTGGACTTGCTCTTATATCTCTGAATGGAGACAACAGTGGAGTATCCATCCAAGCGTATCCAAGAGTATCAGAGGTGTATTCGTGCGTATACAAGTGTATCTGAGCGTATCCGAGGATATTTGAGACGTCCGAGCATATCCAAGTGTATACAGGATGATTGAAGTTGAGTGATATAGATTTGAAAGGTATCATCAGTTCATTTTCCAAAGCCAGAAATATGCAAACACCTCTGTTTTAAATAGTCTAGGCAAGAGCCATCAATTTTCTCTGCTCCATTTATTGTTTAACGAAATCTGATCACCTTAATAAACAGCTTGATCTAATTTTGTGTTTGTCAAATGATGTGTTCTATACTTGTATTATTCAAACCACATATTTGCTCCAAATAATAATGCAATGGCCACCTATCTTTGACGGAAAAAATGGCCTCCTATCTTCGACAGAAGTAATGGCCTCATTATCAATACTCAATAATTCAGATTGGTGCCTTGTACCACAAGCAACCTAACAGTGAGCATAAGTCCTAGATATCAAACATCCAATTTACGTCTTTTTCCTTCCATTCATCATAGTCGAAAATTAGCCATAGTCGAAATACTGATGAAGGCGTTCCGAGTAGGGAAAGAAAAGCAGCCATACTTGTAGTCTATGACTGAGAGACGTACATGCTGATGGACTGCTGTAAAAGTAATGATCAGATCGAGCTTCTTGCAAGCTGCAAATAATAAAAATCACTAAACCTTCATGGAAATATATAAGAAAGTTACTTCATTTATTTTATAACGAAATAAATACAAGGGGAAACAGAATAGAGAGGAACTGTCTCTAAGGCAGCCTGCACCAGGTTGATAAAATCTGATAGTTGTAGCAACTCTAGGTGGGAATAAAGAAAATTACATGATTCAGCCTACAGTTATTTAAAATCATTCCATTACAATTTCCTTTGGAACAGCTTTGAGAGGCTGAGCCATTTGTAAAGAGAGGGCAAACTGTCTTCCAAGTTCATAGTCTCAGGTACAACTCCATCTTCAAGCTTCCAATCAAAGCAGTTAATGAGTGAACCCAGCATCAAGTGCAACATTCTCATTGCCAATGGCAAACCTGGACAGATTCTCCTCCCAGCCCCAAACGGAAGAAGTTCAAAAATTTTTCCCATAACATCAATTTGGTTCTCTAATCCTAAGAACCTCTCCGGCATAAAAGAGTTTGGATTGTCCCAAATGTTGGGGTCTCTGCTCATGGCCCAAACATTAACTACAACCAGTGCACCCTTCGGGACAATTTATTCCCCTATTTCTACATCAGTTTCAGCTTTTCGTGGTAGCAATGGACCTACTGGGCGCAAGCGAAAGGTTTCCTTGATTATTGCTTGTAAGTAAGGGAGTCTAGCAATATCGGATTCCTCGATTGGTTTTCCTTTTCCAATCATTTGATCCAGCTCTTCTTTAGCTTTAGAAAGGCACTTTGGGTTGTGTAGTAGCTCCGCCATTGCCCATTCCAATGCTGAACTTGTTTCTGTACCCGCAACAAATAGAACCTACACATTCACCGTGAGTTAGTGACTACGTTTGGAAAGTAATGTTAAACAGAGACAAGCGTGGCCCACGGATCACATTGTACCGATTTTGTTAAACTTAACCACATTTAATTAAGGTGTTGGGTTTTAATCACAAAATGTCTCGATACAATTGAATAAGGTCCATCCACTTATAAGTTATATTTTATTTGTCATTTTTCTGACGTGGGATCTATTCCTCTCCAATACTTCCAACAAGTAAAACCTGCTGTGCACTTTGAATCTTTATCAAATTGAAGATGTCATCATTTAGAGAACAAATAATCAGTAATTAAGGTATTATTGAAGTGACTATTCAAGAAGAACAGAAGAGTAGATAGAGAGTGGACAGTAGACTAACCATTAACAAATATTCAACAACTTTGGGGTTGTTCAAATCTTCCTCATTTTCCTCTTCTCTGAGGTCTATTAGAGTATCCAACAGATCATTACTTGTCACATAATCATCCCTTTTTCTACATTCCAACCGTTGACTGATCACTGATTCAAATAAGCTTAACATCTTGTTGTGGTAAATTGTAAAGCTCCGCCTTCTGCCTTGGGGATCAATCTTCCTAAGCACAGGAAAATAGTCCCCTAAATTCGGTTTCCCAGCCTCTTCTAGCATACCTTTAGCATTCTTCTGAAACTCTTTAGTCATCTCGCTGCTGCTACTCAAGTCATCATCAGCCAAATCCACTGAGAGAACAGTTCTTGACAGCAAATCAAGTGAAGTTTTGAAGGCAGCCTTTCCAATATCTACTGCCAAACCCTTTACCATGCTGTCATTGACACTAGCTATGAGCTCTTGCACTTTTGCTCTCCGGTTTTCTTTGTTGGCATCAAGAACTCTGGTGGTAAAGAGTTGGGAGGTGCATATTTTCCGCAGATTTTTCCACCTTGGTGATACTGGCATCCACGGCAAGCTGTCAGCCGCTACTCGCAGCGCATCTGGGATTGGTTTGTTGCAGAACAATTGGTCATGGATTCGGAGGATTTCTTTGGCCATGGTTGGTGAAGAAACTACTATAGTGGTTATCTGGCCTAGTTTCAAAGACATAATGGAGCCATAGTGTTGTGAGAGCTTGGTCAAAGAGATATGAGGTTTGTCTCCAAGATCAAAGAGATTTCCAACCAATGGAAATGGCTTTGGTCCTGGTGGAAGCCTAACTTTGGTTCTTCTATGGAGGGCTTGGATTAAGAAGCAGGAGATAAAGCACAGACACAACAGTGTACCAGACAAGAAGTCCATCTTTCGCTAACAAATTAGCTTCATTCACAACTCCAACGCCAACTCTCTTTGAGCTTAACTTATAGGATGAGTTGAGCTAGAATGCTAGATCATGAATTATGGACGGTGTATTCACATGTGGTATAGATTTGCAAGGAAAAGTTTCTCTTTCTCAATTAATCAATTTCATGTTAGAAAAATTGGTTATGAAATTAAATGTAGTGAGAGGCTGATAATCCCCTCCTATCCTCGATCATCAAGCTATGAGAAAAGGTGCAATATGCCTCTTACAGCTTGGTCGACTCTTCTTCAGCCATACTTCAACCATGTCTCCATCAGATATAGTAAAATCTGGATTGAATCATTGAAATTTAAACAAAAAGACAGAAAAACTTATGAGGAAGACCTATAAATCACCACCTAACAGCTAACCGAGCCAGCAACTACAACTAGTATTTCATATATAACCGGCAAGAGCCGCAGGATGCTTACCATTCTCTACGAATGCGCAACCCATTGTGGAATTATGTGTTCTGCAACATTTCATGATTAACAGAATAGTTAAATGAATGAATCAGTGCCATCTTAGGATGTTGTGTTGATATCTGAGTATTTCTCCTTGAAATGCTTTTCCTGTAGTGTCTTTTTTTTATTTTCTTGTTTTTCAGACTATCTTGAACTAACTCAGTGCATATGTTTGTGAAATCTTCTTATAAATGATCACTAACATATAGATTCTTTTATTGTTTGATATGATCAAAAATGTAAAATTGAGGAGCAGTGGGAGCAACGTCTTGCGGAATTATAACTTATACTTTTGAGTCTTATATTGTTGCAATCATTTTGCACTTTTGCTGTTAATTGTATGATCTACAGATCCATGATACATTATGAATGAACAAAATTTTGATTGAGTTTTGATTATATCTCAATAGCGTTGTATCATTATCTTCATGCCTATATAATATTTATCTGCAAAGGACGTGTATAGAACTACTTATGTTTGAGGTTATCATGAATCAGCCCTGAGTTTGAGATATAGTTATTGGTATTGGTTTATACATTCATGTTTATGACTTGAAATATCTAACAATTAATCTATGCTAACAATTGATCTGTGCTAACTGCTAAGGGTAAACCCAGAAATTACTGATGGGTAAAAACATCCCTCCTTATTTGGAGGAGAAGTCGATTGCCTCATGCCCATCAATCTACAATGAGGCAAGTTGTTATTCTATAGCTAGCGTAGTTGGTGCAGCATGCATTTGTTGAAATGCAAGAGAGCAACCTATGTATATAGATGTGGTGGCCGGCTGCAAATATTGAAATGGAAGAGCATACATTAATGTGGTATGAAAACATTGAGCATGAAATAAGGAAGACTTGTGGAATTCTCTTCCAAGTGATGGACGTGCATGAAGATAGCATGCATATATTTGCATATATAAAGAGGCATTTACAATGGTGCAAAATATAGAAGAATCGGAGCTCATCTTGTGTGATCATCAAGAGTGAGATAGAAAACTCTTAAGTAGAGAGTCTGTGTGTGTAGCAAAACAAAGTGTGTGTGAGAGTGTATCCCTTCAAGTGTGAGTCTTGAGGCTAAAAACATCCGTCCTTATTTGGAGGAGAAGTCAATTACCGTATGTCCATCAATCTACAATGAGGCAAGTTGCTATTCTATAGCTACCATAGTTGGTGCAACATGCATTTGTTGAAATGCAAGAGAGCAACCTATATATATAGATGTGGTGGCCGGCTGCAAAGATTGAAATGGAAGAGCATGCATTAATGTGGCATGAAAACATTGAGCATGAAACAAGAAAGACTTGTGGAATTCTCTTCCAAGTGATGGACGTGCATGAAGAATGCATGCATATATTTGCTTATATATAGAGGCATTTGCAATGGTGCAAAATATAGAAGAACCAGAGGTAATCTTCTGTGATCATCAAGAGTGAGATAGAAAACTCTTAAGTAGAGAGTTTGTGTGTGTAGTAAAACAAAGTGTGTGTGAGAGTATATCCCTTCAAGTGTGAGTCTTGAAGTAGTGTTTCTCTCGCTGTAACCTTTATTCGTATAGTGGAGGTTTTTTGTTGTTGTTGCCACGTGGACATAGGCATTTTGCCGAACCACGTTAATTTTCGGTGTTCTTTATCATTTTATTTCCGCTACATTTTACATTTGTGGTTTTGAGTTTCCGATTTCATTCTACAGTTTATTCTTCTGCATAACCCAACAACTACTGCATTTATGTTGTTGTCTTACTTTATGCTGCCAAGGTAGTTGTGTATGCAAAGTGATATGCTGAATTGCTGATACATGTTATAAAGTATATTTTGTGACTACTTGTATTTTTATTAATTTTAAGAAAATAAGATAGTGTATTTTATTTATTTTATTTGTTTGTTTAGCAGTAATTTAAATTCATAATTATGTGTGTAGTGTATATTTATTTATGTATATATGTAAATATACCAGCCCATTAATTTTGTTTTTAGACCCAAGTCCAATTTAAGAAAAAGCCCAAGACCAATAGATGACTTAAACT
The DNA here is from genome assembly GCF_000184155.1 of Fragaria vesca subsp. vesca. Lineage (NCBI taxonomy): Eukaryota > Viridiplantae > Streptophyta > Magnoliopsida > Rosales > Rosaceae > Fragaria > Fragaria vesca. Next base: position 965,505 of record NW_004443448.1, read on the forward strand.
CAAGTCGACATGATACTCACAATGGACTCATTCATCCCCATTCTTGTGAGCTCATCAGTCATCAACGAACTTTCTCTCCGAAATGTGCTTCCCGATGCCTACTCTTCTCTTGATATGAGATTCAGCTTGCTGTTTATAGGAAAAAACAATGGTTTGGTTTGCTATTTTCTCTAAGTGACTCTCAGACAGGTTCAAATTACCTTAATTTCATTTGCCATTACTTTTCTCTGCTTCATTTATTGTTTAACGAAATGTGATCCCCTTAATAAACAGCTTGATCTAATTTTGTGTATGTCAAATGATGTGTCGTTCTATACTTGTATTATTCAGACCACATATTTGCTCAAAATAATGATGCAATGGCCACCTATTTTTGACGGAAGCAATGGCCTCCTATCTTCGACGGAAGCAATGGCCTCCTATCTTCGACGGAAGTAATGATCTCATTATCAATACTCAATAATTCAGATTGGTGCCTTGTACCACAAGCAACCTAACAGTGAGCATAAGTCCTAGATATCAAACATCCATTTTACGTCTTTTTCCCTCCATTCATCATAGTCGAAAATTAGCCATAGTCGAACTACTTATGAAGGCGTTCCGAGTAGGGAAAGAAAAGCAGCCATACTTGTAGTCTATGACTGAGGGACGTACATGCTGATGGACTGCTGTAAAAGTAATGATCAGAGCTTCTTGCAAGCTGCAAATAATAAAAATCACTAAACCTTCATGGAAATATACAAGAAAGTTTACTTCATTTATTTTATAACGAAATAAATACAAGGGGAAACAGAATAGAGAGGAACTGTCTCTAAGGCAGCCTGCACCAGGTTGATAAAATCTTATAGCTATAGCAACTCTAGGTGGGAATAAAGAAAATTACATGATTCAGCCTACAGTTATTTAACATCATTCCATTACAATTTCCTTTGGAACAGCTTTGAGAGGCTGAGCCATTTCTAAAGAGACGGCAAACTTGTCTTCCAAGTTCATAGTCTCAGGTACAACTCCATCTTCAAGCTTCCAATCAAAGCAGTTAATGAGTGAACCCAGCATCAAGTGCAACATTCTTATTGCCAATGGCAAACCTGGACAGATTCTCCTCCCACCCCCAAACGGAAGAAGCTCAAAGTTTTGTCCCATCACATCAATTTGGTTGTCTGATCCTAAGAACCTCTCTGGCATAAAAGAGTTTGGATTGTCCCAAATGCTGGGGTCTCTGCCTATAGCCCAAATATTATCTAGAACTTGTGCACCCTTCGGGACAATGTAGACCCTGATTTCTACTTCTGTTTCAGCTTTTCGTGGCAGTAGCATTGGAATCACCGGGCGCAGGCGGAAAGTTTCCTTGATTATTGCTTGTAAGTAAGGGAGTCTAGCAATGTCGGATTCCTCGATTGGTTTTCCTTTTCCAACCATTTGATCCAGCTCTTCTTGAGCTTTAGAAAGGCACTTTGGGTTGTGCAGTAGCTCCGCCATTGCCCATTCCAATGTGACTGAAGTTGTTTCTGTGCCAGCAGAAAATAGAGCCTACCATGCACAGTGAGTCAGTGACTAATTGTTTAGAAAGTTACTCTACTCTGCACTGCACTTTGAATCTTTATTTATTTAATTGAATACTTAAGAGTGTAAAATGTCAGTAATTAAAGCATGAAGTGAGTATTCAAGAAGAACAGGAAGAGTAGAGGAGACTAACCATAAACAAATCTTCAATAACATTAGGGTTGTTCAAATCCTTATCATTTTCCTCTTCTCTGAGGTCTATAAGAGTATCCAACATATCATTACTTGCAACATAATCATCCCCTTTTCTAAATTCCAATCTTTTTCTGATCACTGATTCAAATAGGCCTAACATCTTGTTGTATTGATTCGTAAAGCGCCGCCTTCTGCCTTGGGGATCAATCTTCTTAAGCACAGGAAAACAGTCCCCTAAATTTGGTTGTCCAGCCTCGTCTTTCACACTAGTGACAAACTTATTGACCTCTTTAGTCATCTCGCTGCTGCTACTCAAGTCATCATCAGCCAAATCCACTGAGAGAACAGTTCTTGACAGCAAATCAAGTGAAGTTTTGAAGGCAGCCTTTCCAATATCTACTGCCAAACCCTTTACCATGCTGTCATTGACACTAGCTATGAGCTCTTTGCACTTTCGCTCTCCGGTTTTCTTGATTGGCATCAAGAACTCTGGTGGCAAAGAGTTGGGAGGTGCATATTTTCCGAAGATTTCTCCACCTTGGTGATACTGGCATCCACGGCACGCTGTCTTCCATTGCTCGAAGCGCATCTGGAATTGTTCTGTTGCAAAACAATTGGTCGTGGATTCGGAGGATTTCTTTGGCCATGGTTGGTGAAGAAACTACTACAGTGGTTATCTGGCCAAGCTTCAAAGACATAATGGAGCCATAGTGTTGTGAGAGGTTGGTCAAAGAGATATGAGGTTTGTCTCCAAGATCAAAGAGATTTCCAACCAATGGAAATGGCTTTGGTCCTAGTGGAAGCCTAACTCTGGTTCTTCTATGGTGGGCTTGGATTAAGAAGCAGGAGATTAAACACAGACACAACAGTATACCAGACAAGAAGTCCATCTTTCACTAACAAATTAGCTTCAATCACAAGTCCAACTCCAACTCTCCTTGAGCTTAACTTATGGGGATGAGTTGAGCTAGATTATGAATTATTGGCCATCTATATATTCACATGTGGTATAGATTTCAATGGTGAAGTTACTCTTTATAGCAACATTATAGGACTTTCTCAATTTCGTATCTGAGGGCATATCTGAGACGTCCGAGCATATCCAGGTGTATCCAAGTGTATAAAGGACGATTGAAGTTGAGTGATATAGATTTGAAAGGTATCATCAGTTCATTTTCCAAAGCCAGAAATATGTGGACACCTCTGTTTTAAATGGTCTAGGAAAGAGCCATCACTTTTCTCTGCTTCAATATTTATTGTTTAACGAAATGTGATCATCTTAATAATCTAATTTTGTGTTTGTCAAATGATGTGTTCTATTCAAACCACATATTTGCTCAAAATAATGATGCAATGGTCACCTATCTTCGACGGAAGCAATGGCCTCCTATCTTTGACGGAAGTAATGGCCTCATTATCAATACTCAATAATTCAGATTGGTGCCTTGTACCACAAGCAACCTAACAGTGAGCATAAGTCCTGGATATCAAACATCCATTTTACTTCTTTTTACTTCAATTCATCATTTTGGGGAGTAGTTTCGGCTAATTAATGACTCTTGACTTGTTGAGCCTGCGTGCAGTTTGTTAGCTAGGGTCGAACTCTTATCTCATAGCTTTGCCTGCAAGCCTTGCATTCCCTTGCAGGAAAAGGAAAATCTGCCATAATCGAAATACGGATGAAGGCGTTCCGAGTAGGGAAAGAAAAGCACCCGGTACTTGTAGTCTATGACTGAGATGTTAAGGATAAAGATATAATTACCTCCTCATGGTCTTGGTGTAAATAGCAGGCCTTTCTTTCGAACTCTGTAATACAAGCTCTTTCTCTCAATCTCTTTGTTTTTCTTAATCAGCTTTCATGGTATCAAGAGCCTTGGTTTCGTTCTTGGAGCATTGAAGGCCTTCTCTCTCATTTTTCTTCTGCGCGTTTTAGTTTTCTTAGTATCAGAAATTCAGAATTGTTTTTCCCAATTTCAAAACCCTAACCCCAATTTCAGTTTCAATTTCGAAGCATTCTCTTCTCCTCGGTCTGTCACCGGCACGTCCCGATTCGTCACCGTCCTTCCTTGACTCGTTCTCCTTTCTCCGATTTGGTCGCCGACCTCGACTTGCTACAATGTTCGATCGGGTTTGGGATTGGAAATTGGCTCATCAGAGATTGCTTTGAGTTTCAAATTTAGATAAGTTCACCTTTGTTGAGAAGGATAAATTTTGGTTTTCTATCAAGATTGTTGATAGTTGTGGATTTGAAGCCTTGGATTTGTGATTAGAGTATACTACATGCATATTCAGTTAGTTCTTTGTCTGCAAATTCAGATAAGTTCTTCCTCAAAATTGATCAGATTGAGTACAAATTGATGAAAGATTGGTTCAATATCAGAATTGGGTAGTAAATTTTTCAGTTGGTTATTCCTGGAAACATTGGAAAGTAAGTGATACTTTTTATGATTGATATTTGATTTGATATTAGCAAGACTATCATTGGTTCTGAGTTCTATTTGTTGAAGATTTATGCTCCGTCAGACTTCTATTCTAGCATTGTTTAGGTGAAGATAAATTGGTGGCATTTGGGGTTTGTTCAGATAATTGGTGTTATTGGGAAGCTTTCATTGTGAGTTATGAGTAAGAACTTGGAGCTACAGAATTGCTTACTCGTCAACTTCAAAAATTTTATTTCAATCCAGTTAGACGACTCTAACTATGTTACCTGGAAATTTCTTGTAGAGACACTATTAACAGGTTGTGGCCTAATGAGATATGTTGATGGGTCATTCCCTTGTCCCCTAGAATATAAGACTTTGGAAGAAAATGGGGTTGCATTTCATGCGTACATGAGTTGGGTGCAGAATGATTGTACTGCTATGTCTTTACTTGCTGCTACCTTGTCCAGTAATGCTCTCTCCTTCATTGTTGGAAGTAAGACTTCTAAAGAGATTTGGTGCCAACTTAAGGAGAAATATGTTGATACTTCACGGTATAACATAATGAAGCTCAAATCCTCATTGTACAACATCCAGATTGGTTCAGACTCTATTGACAAGTACTTACTCCGAGTCAAGGAAATTTGTGATCAGCTTGCTACTTTAGGAGTTTCTATGGATGATGAAGAAATAATAGTCTCAGTGCTTAATGGTTTGCCATCAGCGTTTGCTGCGATCAAAACCATAATAAGGATTAAAAGTCTGAGCTCCCCTGTTTCAATGGTAGAATTAAGATCTCTTTTGTTGATTGGTGAAGATGAGATTGCTCAAACAATGAAGTCTGTTTCTATGTCTTTGGAGACTGCTATGGCTGCATGTGGTGATACTTCCAGAGGTACTGTTCATTCTCATTCTTTGGATAATAGCAGTTTACCTAATTCGGAAATGGTTAGCTCATCTTCTACATCTGCTGTTATTATTTCAAACACTAATGCTCTTACCAGCAACTATTCAAAACCTGTTACTCAATTTGGTTATGTGTCTCAACCAAATGTTATATCTACCACTCCGGGTGTATATGATGTTATATGATGTTATATCTTCTATATCTACCAAATGTTATCTGCTTGCCCTACTAGATACATTATGCACTTAATGCCTAGTACTGAGTATATGATGTCTTCTGGTGGTTATTCTCCTTCTAACAATGGTTTGGTTCAGTCACAAGTCAACACAAGATGTATTCGACCCAAGGGTAGTATTCGATACAATGGAGGATTTGTTGGGTCTCATGGTTTTATGCAACAAGGTATTGATAAGTATTGGCAAAGCAATAATTACTGTGGTCAAAATAAGAACAATGGTATCTATGGACAGGGATTCAAGCTCAGTTCAGATGGTAGCAGGGCTGTTTCTCTTGTGCATAATAATCAAGGTACTCAAGCAAGGTCTAGCGACTCTCAAAGCGTGTGTTCTTCTGCAGATATTTGTCATATATGCAATCAATTCGGCCATTTTGCAGGAACTTGTCCTCAAAGACCTGCTTCTCGACAAGTTGTTGCATCTGGATCTTATATGCGATGTCAAATTTGTTTGAAGACTGGTCACAGTGCAGCAGAATGTTTGCATAAGCAGCATTATGATTTTTTACCACTAACTCAAGAAGAGCATCAAGCTATGAATGCTTCCTTCTTCTCTCAATCAACGGCAACATCCATTCCTACTGAATCTACTTTTGTGTCCAGCAACTCTTCATCTTCCATTGAGATTTCAAATGGTAATGCTTCTTGTTCTGCCACTTCAGTTTCCTCTGAGAGATCAGAATGGCAACATGAATGCCTCAAGCAACTTGCAGCTTTATCAATTCAAGGCACTAAGCAGTTCATGTCTACTCCTTTGAATAAAACTACACTATTATAGGCAGACCTCTCATCCTTCAAGGCTATGTCACTCACTGTCATTGATTTCTCCTGGTTGATTTACATAGCAATCTGATGTTAGTTGTCCCTCCCATCCGCTTGAAAAGGGGGGGGGTTTGTTAAGGATAAAGATGTAATTACCTCCGCATGGTCTTGGTATAAATAGCAGGCCTTTCTTTCGTGTAAGAGATTAGAACCCTAACTCTGTAATACAAGCTCTTTCTCTCAATCTCTTTGCTTTTCTTAATCAGCTTTCATGAGAGACATACATTCTGATGGAATGCTGTAAAAGTAATTATCAGAGCTTCTTGCAAGTTGCAAATAATAAAAATCACTAAACCTTTATTTATTTTATAACGAAATAAATACAAGGGGAAACAGAATAGAGAGGAACTGTCTCCAAAGGCAGCCTGCACCAGGTTGATAAAATTACATTTTTTTTTTTTTGGCTGAAAGATGAGTGAGAGAGAGGAATGATCCCCTAACATTTTTATGCATTAAAAAAGAAAAGAAGAGAGAAACATCAAAATTAGACCAAAATCTCTCGCAACAAAATAACAACGAAACAAAACTGGAAAACCGAAATCGGATAAAATTACATGATTCAGCCTACAGTTATTTAACATCATTCCATTACAATTTCCTTTGGAACAGCTTTGAGAGGCTGAGCCATTTCTAAAGAGACGGCAAACTTGTCTTCCAAGTTCATAGTCTCAGGTACAACTCCATCTTCAAGCTTCCAATCAAAGCAGTTGATGAGTGAACCCAGCATCAAGTGCAACATTCTCATTGCCAATGGCAAACCTGGACAAATTCTCCTCCCACCGCCAAACGGAAGAAGCTCAAAGTTTTGTCCCATCACATCAATTTGGTTGTCTGATCCTAAGAACCTCTCTGGCATAAAAGAGTTTGGATTGTCCCAACTGCTGGGGTCTCTGCCTATGGCCCAAATATTAACAAGAATTTGTGCACCCTTCGGGACAATGTAGCCCCCGATTTCTACATCTGTTTCAGCTTTTCGTGGCAGTAGCATTGGAATCACCGGGCGCAGGCGGAAAGTTTCCTTGATTACTGCTTGTAAGTAAGGGAGTCTAGCAATGTCGGATTCCTCAATTGATTTTCCTTTTCCAATCATTTGGTCCAGCTCTTCTTTAGCTTTAGAAAGGCACTTTGGGTTGTGTAGTAGCTCCGCCATTGCCCATTCTAATGTGGCTGAAGTTGTTTCTGTACCCGCAACAAATAGAGCCTACTATGCACAGTGAGTCAGTGACTAATTGTTTAGAAAGTAACTCTACACTCTGCAGTCTGCACTGCACTATGAATCGTTATTTATTTGATTGAATACCTCATACTTAAGAGAGCAAAAAGTCAGTAATTAAAACATTATTGAAGTGAGTATTCAAGAGAACAGGAAGAGTAGATAGAGAGTAAAGAGGAGACTAACCATAAACAAATGTTCAATAACTTTGGGGATGTTCAAATCCTCCTCATTTTCCTCTTCTCTGAGGTCTATAAGAGTATCCAACATATCATTACTTGCAACATAATCATCCCCTTTTCTAAATTCCAATCTTTGTCTGATCACTGATTCAAATAAGCCTGATATCGTGTTGTAGTGATTAGTAAAGCGCCGCCTTCTGCCTTGGGGATCAATCTTCTTAAGCACGGGAAAACAGTCCCCTAAATTTGGTTGCCCAGCCTCGTCTTTCAAACTAGTGACAAACTTATTGAACTCTTTAGTCAACTCGCTGCTGCTACTCGAGTCATCATCAGCCAAATCCACTGAGAGAATAGTTCTTGACAGCAAATCAAGTGAAGTTTTGAAAGCAGCCTTTCCTATATCTACTGTCAAACCCTTTACCATGCTGTCATTGACACTAGCTATGAGCTCTTGCACTTTCGCTCTCCGGTTTTCTTTGTTTGCATCAAGAACTCTTGTGGCAAAGAGTTGGGAGGTGCATATTTTCCGAAGATTTCTCCACCTTGGTGATACTGGCATCCACGGCACGCTGTCTTCCATTGCTCGAAGCGCATCTGGGATTGTTCTGTTGCAAAACAATTGGTCATGGATTCGGAGGATTTCTTTGGCCATGGTTGGTGAAGAAACTACTATAGTGGTTATCTGGCCTAGTTTCAAAGACATAATGGAGCCATGGTGTTGTGAGAGCTTGGTCAAAGAGATATGAGGTTTGTCTCCAAGATCAAAGAGATTTCCAACCAATGGAAATGGCTTTGGTCCTGGTGGAAGCCTAACTCTGGTTCTTCTATGGAGGGCTTGGATTAAGAAGCAGGAGATTAAACACAGACACAACAGTATACCAGACAAGAAGTCCATCTTTCACTAACAAATTAGCTTCAATCACAACTCCAACTCCAACTCTCCTTGAGCTTAACTTATAGGATGAGTTGAGCTAGATTATGAATTATATATTGAGCATCTATTCACATGTGGTATAGATTTCAATTGCGTGTTAGAAAAATGGGTTATGAAATGTAGTGAGAGGGCTGATAATCCTCTGCTATCCTTGATCTCATCCAGCTTTGAGAAAAGGTGCAATTCTTCCTCTTACAGCTAGGTCGACTCTTCTTCCTGCCATACTAGTCTAAAACCATGTCCTGTCAGACATAGGAAAAGCTGGATATAATAATTGATTTCAAACAAAAAGAAAAGAAAAACTTAAGATGATGACCACCTAAAAGCTTTTGCTTGCTAATAGAGCCAACAACTAGTATTTCAAAACTGTTACCATTCTCTACAAATGCGCACCCCATTCTCTGCATGTATATGTGTACTTATTGGTGTAGTTAGTATGTTTGTATCGATCCGAGGCGTATCCAAGCGTATCCAGGATTATATATCAGAGGTGTATCCGTGCGTATACAGGTGTATCCGAGCAATTCATTTCAAGATTTCAATAACTGACTAATGTCAATGGAAGTCAGGGTGAGAGCCACAGCCCCTCAGCCAACAAAGATTGAACAAGGGTATGTAGCTACCTCAGAACTTATCAGCACAGAAATTGAGAAATTGAGAATTGTCTTGATCACTAGCAAGAAAGATGGTCTCTGAATTGAATTGAATTTCAACTTGACTGGTCAGAGGCTCTGCATCACTAGCAATGGCCACCTATCTTCGACGGAAGCAATGACCTCCCATCTTCTTCTCTCTTTTTTTCTTTTTCTTTTTTTTGGCGAAAGGAGAGTATATTAAAACGAAAGAGAACAGAACAAATGACCTCCCATCTTTGACGGAAGTAATATAGATTATGAATTACTGAGCATCTATTCACATGTGGTATAGATTTCAATGGTGAAATTTCTCTTAATAGCGGCATTATAGGACTTTTTCTTAGGAAACATTATCTATTGACCTGATTGTGTTGGAATGAAATTACTCTTTGTCACTTTCTACCCCATTTAGTTTGTCGTTTCCTTTTTCATCTTGCGTTGGTTGCACCTTTTCTTTTCGATATTGTTTGATATCTTTTTTTCGTATACTAAGGTCAATTTGTGATCAACTTGTATTAGGATGTCCCGTCATGAATTTGGAAACGGCAGAGATCAAAGCTAGGGTTGTTGAGAAATATAGGCGTTCAAAGTACGCACATAGGGCGAAAGCTAGGAACATAGGGCGAAAGCTAGGATGCAGGAAATATCAGCAATTGTAAGTCTCAATGCATTTCATGATTGTAGTTAGTATGCTTACCATTCTCTACAAATGCGCACCTCATTCTCTACATGTATATGTGTGTACTTAAAGCATCTTTAGCAATGTTAGTTATTTTTTAGTTAAATTTTAGTCAAATTAGCTAAAATGTCATTTATGTTAGCCACTTTAAAAATATGGCTGCATCAATGCTCTCTATTTTAGCTAGCATTACATCAACATTATTTTTCAAATAAAAATTAAATAGTTTAAATATATTTATATATCACGTAAAATATCTTACAAGGAATGTATTAAATTATAGCTAACCTCATCTCAGAGCATCTCTCTCTATATTTAGCTAACGAGATAGCTAAAAGTCATAATAGCTAAACTTTTGAGAATATCAAAAAAAAAACAAACTAAACAC
>NW_004443448.1:975637-1046778 GCF_000184155.1 Fragaria vesca subsp. vesca
TATAAAATAGCTAAAAGTTAAAATAGAGTCTGCTAAAGTTGCTCTTACTAGTGTAGTTAGTATGTTTTTGAGTTGAACTTGGTTGCTAACAGACTGTAAATATATCAGTCCTCTTAAAGGCAACCGTGAGTTCTTAATTGTAGCTGTTGGTAGGAGTAGCACATCAGTCTTTCTGATGTAGTAGTGATTGTGTGTTCTGCAACATTTCATGATTAACAGAATTGTCAACTGAATGAATCAGTTCCATGTGTTGATATCTGAGAAATACTCCTTGAAATGGTTTTCTTGTAGTTTCTTTTTTTGTTTTCTTGTTATTCAGACTATCTTGAACTAACTTAGTGCATATATGTTTGTGAAATCTCCTTATTAATCATCACTAATATACAGATTCTTTTATTGTTTGATTTTAATTATCAAAAATGTAAAAGTGAGGAGCAGTGGGAGTAACATCCTGCTGAATTATAACTTATACCTTTGAGTCTTATATCGTTGCAATCACTTTGCACTTTTGCTGTAAGTTATAGTGGTGTGATCTACATATCCATGATACATTATGAATGAACAAAATTTTGAAGCATTGTGTCATTATCTTCATTCAAAATATTTATCTGCAAAGTGTATAGAACTACTTATGTTTCAGGTAATCATGAATCAACCTTGAGTTTGAGATATAATTATTGGTATTGGTTTATAGATTCATGTTTGTGGCTTGACATATCTAACAATTAATCAGTGTTAACAATTGGTCCGTACTAACTGCTAAGGGTAAGACCAGAAACTACTGCATTTACGTTGTATTAACTTTATGCTGCCGAGGTAGTTGTGTATGCAAAGTGACGTGCTGATACAGTGATACATGTTATATTTTTCCTTAAGTGAGAGATATTCATGCACTGTGACGCATTTGTATGAACATGGTGTCTCATTTGAATACAATTATCAACAAGCAAACTAAGTTCCACACTGCAGGCGCATCGAAAATTCACAAAATCCTCCAACGAAAAATACTAATGTACCTCCTCAGCAGCTGCATATATAAGCCACCTCCAGACCTCCAAGTCCAATAAAACCAACCAAAACCGCCGGATACACCCTGCATTTTCATCAATCAAAGGCATAAACAAGTAAACAACTAACACGTACAGTGAATTCAATTGACCTGGAATCGCTTGTTTCCATCGAGCCGAAGAACTTTTCGTTGGGTTGAGTTTTTGTTTTTCTTTAATTTAAGTTTATCCAATCCAGCTTGTTTGCTGTTACTCCAAACACTGATTGAAGATCTGAGCCTTCAAATCCAATCTGTTTCCATTCCAATCGAAGTCTGACATGGATACTAATCTTTTCCAGTCAGGTCTACCAAACACGACCTAAATCGCTAGCATAAAATTACAATACATGAAAATCATTCTTGCTCATATAGTTTAAATCTTCAAATCATTCATAAGAATGTCTTTGGATGAACAGAACACTAGTTGGCACGTAATAAAACTGAAGCCAAGTAATGCCAAAATCTGGGAGAAGCAAAACGCTCCAGAACGAACGTTAACGACATGTCGCTCGTTTAAGACAAACGACTATAATGCGCGCTAGGCGGTGACACATGGCGTTGGACTAGAGGGACAGAGGGCCCACCCTTTAAAATGAAAAGGCAAAAGAAAAAACTGAATCAGTGAGTGTTCTCTGACGCCGCCGTGCTCCACACACCGGCGGATCCGATGGCTCCGATTCCGCCTAGGTAACTTCGGCCTCCCTCTCTCAATTTCAAGAACGAGTTTGTATGAATGAATCGAATTCCTATATGTGAAAAGAAAGTGACGAAATTACGTACGGTGGCAGATAAGGCGGAGGAAACGTGGAGGAGGGTTTAGGCGTATCGGACGCTGGCTTACAGCTTCTGTTTCAAATGGTTTAGGCAGGAGCCTGCTTCATATATAGGATTGTTTAATAAACAGCTTGATCTTATTTTGTGTTGGCCAAATGATGTGTTCAAACCAAGGATTTGCTTAAAGAGACGAAGCAATGGCCTCCAATCTTTGATGGAAGCAATGGCCTCGCTATCTATCTATAATGAAGGTACCACAAGCAACCTAAACAGTGAGCATAAGCCCTATCCAACAGTAAATTTACGTCATTTTACTTCCATTCATCGTTTTAGGGAGTAGTTTCTGCTAATTAACTCCTGAGCCTGCGTGCAGTTTTGAAGTTAGCTAGCTAGGATCGAACTCTTGTGTCTTAGCTTTGCCTGCAAGCCTTGCATTCCCTTGCAGGGAGAAGCAGATTAGCCATAGTCGAAATACCGATGAAGGCATTCCGAGTAGGGAAAATCAGCCATACTTGAAGTCTATGACTGATTGAAAGACATACGTGCTGATGGATGGCTGTAAAAGTAATGATCAGAGTTTCTTGTGTGGTTTTAAGTGTTTCATCAACAAATGAAGAAGAATATAATAACGGCAACAAGGCATGCACATATAGACCAAATTGTTTAAGCAAAGAAAGTATAGGTAAATTGATGGCCAAATATTGGTGAAAATAACTAAACTTTCATGGAAATATATAAGATAGTACCTGATTTTTTTTTATAAGCAAATAAAAACAAGGGGAAAAGGAATATATAGAAAGGAACTGTCTCTAAGGCAGCCTACACTAAGTTGATCAAATCTGATAGCTGTTTACCTCATTATGCATGCCTACAGTTATTTTACATCATTCCATTACAATTTCCTTTGGAACAGCCTTGAGAGGCTGAGCCATTTGTAAAGTGATGCTAAACTTGTCTTCCAAGTTCATAGTCTCAGGTAGAACTCCATCTTCAAGCTTCCAATCAAAGCAGTTAATGAGTGACCCCAACACCAAGTGCAACATTCTCATTGCCAATGGCAAACCTGGACAGATTCTCCTCCCACCACCAAATGGAATAAGCTCAAAGTTATTTCCCATAACATCAATTTGGTTGTCTGATCCTAGGAACCTCTCTGGCATAAAAGAGTTTGGATTGTCCCAAATGCTGGGGTCTCTGCCTATGGCCCAAATATTAACTAGAACTTGTGCACCCTTTGGGACAATGTAGCCCCCGATTTCTACATCTGTTTCAGCTTTTCGTGGAAGAAGCAATGGAGCCACCGGGCGCAGGCGGAAAGTTTCCTTGATAATTGCTTGTAAGTAAGGGAGTCTAGCAATGTTGGATTCCTCAATTGGTTTTCCTTTTCCAATCATTTGATCCAGCTCTTCTTGAGCTTTACAGAGGCACTTTGGGTTGTGTAGTAGCTCCGCCATTGCCCATTCCAATGTGACTGAAGTTGTTTCTGTGCCTGCAACAAATAGAGCCTACAATGTACAGTGAGTCAGTGACTAATAGAAAGTAACACTACACTGCATTGCACGTATCTCATAATTTAGAGAACAGATTATCAGTAGTCAAAGCATTATTGAAGTGAGTATTCAAGAAGAACAGATTGTAGTAGATGGAGAGTAGAGAGTTAAAGACAAACCGATAACAAATGTTCAATAACTTTGGGGTTGTTCAAATCCTCCTCATTTTCCTCTTCTCTGAGGTCTATAAGAGTATCCAACATATCATTACTTGCAACATAATCATCCCCTTTTCTAAATTCCAGTCTTTGTTTGATCACTGATTCAAATAAGCCTAACATCTTGTTATAGTGATTCGTAAAGCGCCGCCTTCTGCCTTGGGGATCAATCTTCTTAAGCACAGGGAAAAAAGTCCCCTAAATTCGGTTTCCCAGCCTCCTCTAGCATACCAGTAGAAAATCTTCTTGAACTCTTTAGTGATCTCGTTGCTGCTACTCGAGTCATCATCTGCCAAATCCACTGAGAAAATAGTTCTTGACAGCAAATTGAGTGAAGTTTTGAAAGCAGCCTTTCCAATATCTACTGCCAAACCCTTTGCCGTGCAGTCATTGACACTAGCTATGAGCTCATGCACTTTCGCTCTCCGGTTTTCTTGGTTGGCATCAAGAACTCTTGTGGCAAAGAGTTGGGAGGTGCATATTTTCCGAAAATTTCTCCACCTTGGTGATACCGGCATCCACGGCAAGCTGTAGTCTGCAAAGGCTTGAATTGCATCTGGGATTGTTCTGTTGCAGAACAATTGGTCATGGATTCGGAGGATTTCTTTGGCCATGGATGGTGAAGAAACTACAATAGTAGTTATCTGGCCTAGTTTCAAAGACATAATTGAGCCATAGTGTTGTGAGAGGTTGGTCAAAGAGATATGAGGTTTGTCTCCAATCTCAAAGAGATTTCCAACCAATGGAAATGGCTTTGGTCCTGGTGGAAGCCTAACTCTGGTTCTTCTATGGAGGGCTTGGATCAAGAACCAGGAGATAAAGCACAGACACAATAGTATAGTACTAGACAAGAAGTCCATCTCTCACTAAACAAATTAGCTTCAACCACAACTCCAGCTCCAACTCCAGCTTCAACAAATTAGCTAACCTATATAATGAGTTGAGCTAGTTTATGAATTATTGATTGTCCTTTCACTTGTTATAGATTTGAAGAGCACAGCTTCTTTCAACAGCGACATAATAGATCTTTTCCAATTATTTGTTGTCATTCGACGCTCTTCTCCCCCCACACACTTGTATCATGTCTCTGTCAGACAATAATTGCTGGATTGAATGATTGGAAACACAGAGGTATGTAAAACAGTTAGCAAGCACAAATTTAAAAGGAAGACTTAGATCAACAACTAACAGCTTTTGCTTGCTAACACAGCCGGCAACTAATAATTCAAATTGTTAGGCAAGATACTTACCATTCTTTACAAATTGTTAGTAGTTGAATCACACTTGTTGTTCATTTGATACGCAAACTAGGAAATTCGCCAACAATTTGCCGAAAAAAACCTAATTAGTGTCGTAAGTCTCCTATTTGTAAGTGAGAGACCACAAGTATAACTCAAACACGACTAGTTCATTACATGAACTCTTGTCCAGAATAGAATTAGGCACGGGTAAAAAATTAAAAATATTGAAGGTTGCTTATTTTACAACCAACGTGGCCTTGATCTAAATCTAACTCGAAATCCAAATCCAAATCTAAACTTAAGCCCAAATTCAAAGGCCCAGAATGCTGTGGTCATGTGAAGATTGTTTAGGAAGATGCTAGCTAAGAAAAAGGTTGACTAGCCCTGAAAAGTTTGGGACAAGCTTTCTAATATTCTATATCAAGTTATTAGTAGCTAAGAATACTATCTCAAACTACTTCTACAGGAAGCTACATTTCCCACATTTCTGTCCTATATAACTCCTCTACCTAGACTTGCATTTGCAATCCATCTCAACAAGCAAAGCAAAACACACAGCTTCCTCCACTACCCTAAACCAGAAAACAAATTCGATTTCGTACCAGTTTTTGGCATTGAAGATGGTTTCTCTAGCAAGCATGCCTTCAACAACATCAGTTCTATCAACCTACACTGCATTTGCTGCTGCAGCAATGCTGATCAGGACAGTGATCAGTGAGGTCCAGACTATAGTCGGCCAGTTCATACCTCAAAAATTCCAAGACAAAATCATTGCCACACTTGCAGGCCTATTCGGTAACCTCCCTAATTCTCAGATGACTCTGATCATTGATGAAAGTGATGGCCTCTCCACTAATGAAGTTTACCAGGCTTCAGAACTCTACCTAAGCTCAAGGATCACTTCCTCCATTGATCAACTTAAGGTTTCCAAGTCCCCGCGCCAAAACAACTTCTCTATCACCATAAACAAAGGTGAAAAGCTAACTGATGAATTTGAAGGAATGCAGTTGAGGTGGGAATTCTGTTGTTCTGAAACCAAACAGACGAGCATGGACTTTGAAAGCTACAGCTCATCGATGGAAGTAGTTCAGCACAAGTCAATTCAGCTCAGTTTCCATAAGCAATACACAGAAAAGGTATTAGGCACTTACCTGCCATATGTAGTGCAAAGATCAAAAGCAATAGTAGAGGAAAACAAGGTGGTGAAACTGCATGCGCTTGGACACTTCGGTGGAGAATATGCTACCGGTCCCTGGAGTTCGGTCATCTTTGAACATCCATCAACTTTTGACACGTTAGCAATGGACCCAATGCTGAAGAAGGAGTTGATTGCTGATTTGGACAGGTTCGTGAAGCGAAAGGAGTTTTATGGCAGAGTAGGCAAGGCATGGAAACGAGGGTACTTGTTGTATGGTCCTCCTGGCACTGGAAAGTCAAGCTTGATTGCAGCCATGGCTAATTACCTCAAGTTTGATATCTATGACTTGGAGCTTACATATTTACAAAGCAACTCGGAGCTCAGAAGACTGTTAGTCTCCACCGCGAATCGATCAATCATAGTGATTGAAGATATTGACTGCAGCATAGAATTGAAGGACAGACAAGATAGAGGAACCAACTCCAGTGACAGCCAGGTAAGTCGATAGCATAATATCTAGCAACATATATGATGTAGCAAAAGTGTAACTCTGCAAATGAATGAATGATTCTCTTTTTGACAGTTGACGCTATCCGGATTGCTTAATTTCATCGATGGTTTGTGGTCAAGCTGTGGAGATGAGAGGATAATCGTGTTTACCACCAACTACAAGGACAAGCTAGATCCTGCATTGTTGAGACCAGGCCGTATGGATATGCATGTTCACATGTCCTTCTGCACACCTTGTGGATTCAAAACCCTCGCTCATAACTACCTTAAAGTAACGACTCATCATCTCTTCAGTGAAATTGAAGAACTCATAAAGGATGTTGATACGACTCCAGCAGAGATTGCAGAAGAACTCATGAAAAATGAAGACGCCGATATAGTGCTGGAAGGACTTGTTAAATTCCTGAAAAAGAAGAAAGAGATGAACTGCAGTGGGGAAGCCAATGTTGAAGAAACAAAAGAAAACAATGAACTAGAGGAATAATGTGGAACCACCATCGAGAGAATTATCGAACGTACCTTACTAGGAAGTTTGCTTGAAAAATCCATTCCCATCAATTGAATAATGTGTATTTCAATCCTGCCAATATTAATCTGAAGTTACAACTTTTCCAGTTGTTCTGCTTAGTCAGTCCCTAACAGCAATTACATACAACACAACAAAGCAATTATTATTACATATTTCAAGACATGGCCTAAAAACACTGGGAAGAGCTTTGTGTGAAAACAGTACTCGGTTTACTCTATAATAACTAACTACTTGGATATAATACTTCATACATAATACATGTATTCCTAGCCGAAAGAGAAGTGCTAAACCAAAATCCATAGATTACAGGGGGCCTGTACATTCTGCTCTTTGGAAAAGAAAAAGAAAATAACTACGAATAAGAAGCGGTCGGAAGAAATAAGATGGTACAACAGACATTTACAGCACAGTGGGACTCAAGTAACTCAACACTGGTAAACAGAATAGCTTTTGCTCTTCCATAAGAAGCTAAAAGCTTTGCCCATCTTTCTTTTTGAGATGGATTTGCATAGCGGCTTTGATTCTGGGGGCGGAGCGGGATGGCTGTCATTTGGTTCACAGAGTTGCACCTTCTCCTCCGGAGGTGGTTGGTCTCTTTGTCTCTGCTCACGAAACAACATTAACAGCTTCTGAGCTTTGTCTTTTCCTCTTGATGTTCCATTAACGGACATCGACACCAATGCAGGAATTACCCCTTCCTGCAGGACCATCTGACTGCATTTCTCATTCCCATTACACAACATATAGAGACACGAGACGGCTTGTTCCTGCTCAATGGGTTGCTCAGCCTCCAGAAGTGCTGCTAGTGCACTGATAAGCTTCGTATTTGAAATAATTTCCTCTTTTGCCGAATAACTTGAAGCCAAATTTATCAAAACAGCTATACATTTTTCTGTCCATGAATTTTCACTAGAGTCTGCAAGAAGGGATTGCAAACCGTTGATGATACTGGCTGAAAGAAGATTCGGAATGTTTGAGGGAATGCTAGAAAGGTTGTATAGAGCATGGAGAGCATCAAGCTTGCATTGAGTTCCAGCATTGGTTTGAAGGAGTTGGGTTAAGAAAGGGACAGCAGGGCTTGTGCCGATTAAAGGCTTGGCTTCTTCAAGGCAGGAGAGATTCAGATAAAGGGCTGTTGCAGGTCCATGAGAACTAGGATAGGAGATCATTTCTTCCAGCAATGATATTACTCTGGACGCTAGCATTGTCTCCTTATTTCTGGAAGAAAAAAAATATCAACATTTCAAAATTATTAGTAGATTTCCCAAGATCAGAGAAGCATGAAATTGAAGAAAAAGAATAAGACATGGATGTTACTATGAAATTGCACAGCATCGGAATTCAAAATCTAAAAAAGAGAACCAAAAGTGACCCTTGCAGGAAAGCAACTCTAAAGACGTCAACAGATAATTTTAATTCACCCCATGCCCTTCCTTTATCTCAATTAACAGTCCCAGCACTCAATAAGACCGACTAATCTAGAGTTTGTCTCCACTGAGACAAAGCATTCTAGATATCAACTGAAAAGGTAGCATACAGTGCCCACTAAACTGATAGTCGGAACCATTTACAGCTCATTTGCTCCCCCAAATAAAAAATACTCCCTGCGATGCAGCTTTCTTTCTAACAATGTTGCCTCTCATTTTTTAAGCATTCAGTAACCCTGCTAAAACACTATCATCCAAAGCAAGCGGTCACATTTTGGTTCTTTCAAAATCAAATCAAATAATAAAACAATACCTGTTATTATTAACAGCAAGATTGAATAGAGCCATAGCTCCACTTTCCTGAGCGAAAACATTTGCTTCACGCACAGCTGAGTTCAGAAATTGTAGAAGTGCTTCAACAAATCCATTTGCCCCCATGTACATCCTGGCTTCCTCATCATCCTTCAGCAGGAGCCTTATTTGCTCCACCACTTTGCACTTCTTCCTGAAGTCCTCCCCTTCGTTCAAGACAGTTAAAAGATCCTGATAACTCTCAAAAGCATCATGCTCAGATTCTTCTGATGCTGGAGATACCTCTTCCGTTTCATTTCCAACATCCTCCTCTATTGTACCACTCTCCTCTATAGGAACCACTTTAGCACCCTTCAACTTGCAAGAGCCAATACTACCCATAGATTTTGAATTAGTGGACTCAGACTCAGACTCAGAAAATGCCAGCCTCCAGTAGTTGAGGTCAAGCGACTCTGGTGGGCCATCAGGAACAGAAATTCCATTCTGTTCGCACCAACTAGAAATGAGACCCTTGACACAATAATTGGGAGTTAAAGAAAGATGACTCAGCTTCTGTTGAGTCTTTGGGCAGGTATTATGCCCATCGCTAAACCATTTTTCAATGCAAATCCTTTCATAGGTTTGACCAGAAGCAATGATCACCGGGTCATACATGAGCTGCAATGATATTGGACATCTCAATTCTTCAGGTGGAAGAGCCATCTGACCTGATTTTCTAGTGTTCGACTTGTAACTGAAAGAAGTCTTGAAATTAAAAGAACTGACTTTTGACAGTTGTCTGTCAAATGCTTGACCATTACCCCCAGAACCAGTATCCTCATTAGAACCTTGAACAGTGGGAGAACAGGGTGCAGAGCCCTGTGAATCATTATCATCTGAGAAATCACTTCTAAACAACTTAGAGTACTTTCTCATAAGATGCAATAAATAAGCCACGATTGACTCCTTCCGCTTATCTTCCTCAGCACGGGCTCTCTGGATGAGTTTCTTTAGTGCTCTTCTCTCTCTAAGAGCTGCCGTAGAAGAGGTTATACCAAGCCTGATAGCAGCCTGATGAAAAGATTCTAGCTCGTTAATGTCACTGCAGTTGTCAAATTTTCTCCCTTGCTGAAGCAGCCCAATTATGTCATCACCAACTTGCTTCTCTAAGGGATCAAGTGAGAAGACAGTACATTCAAGTTCACTAAGAACCTCTTGAATCTGGAACAAGTTTGGGAATAGTAGTGTTAAATCACCTCTAATTAACATGGACAAAGGCAGGAGTAAGAGAAAGCCACTAAACAACATACCGTGAATGATAACATCACCCAGTTAATTTCAAGCAATTCAACTAAATAACATTATTAACAAGTAGAAAAACATAACATATGGATGAATAAAGAGAAAAGATGTATTTTAATGTAGCAACAAAATTATCAAATACAAAGATGAATTACATCCAATTGAACACTTGACTTGTTAGACCTCAAGGGTAATAAAGGCTGGGATGACAAATTTCCATATCTATGTATCAATTAGATTACTGACTGATATTCATATCAAACCTTGGGATACCAGAAACATTGTCTACAATTAGTCAATTACCATAACATGAAACTAGAAGAACAATTACCTGACAACCAATAGATTGCGGAACAATATCTTCAACACGCCTGAGACTATCCATGAGAGCAATTCTAGCCTTCTCAAATTTTGAGAGCACAGAATCCCCAGTTATAGCCTGAAACATAAAAAGTAATTTAGCCACTATATGCACTAAAGTAAGTATACTCAGCTATAACTCTTTAGAGTGAGAGTAACATTTATAACACAACTCCCAATCCAATATTAAGGAGAACCTACCAAGTAAAGTTTACTACATTCTGAGCAGTGTTGAAGCACATTCTTAGCCTTTTCAAGCCCTACATGCAATGAACATAAAGCTTGGATGCCAGATTTGCTCCTAGGCCGAGCCGCTTCCAACGAAGGAAAAATTGACATTACTCTGCAATAACTTGCAGAGAGGATCTTGCACATTTCTCCATGCAGCTACAGGAGAAAACAAAACGGAGTCAATCAACTATCAACTACCCTTATCTACAATCTACAACCTCAAGAACAAATTGAAATACAATTTCATCAAACACGGTATCAGAAATTAAAGGTTAGCGTCACCGTTGTTTAAATTCAAATTTTCAGGAAAACCAATTCAAATGTACTCTCCACCCATATCTCATCCATACCTTGGCATCACTTGCAGCAAACAAGCTTTCTTCGACCTCCGTAATATCCATGGATTCGAGCTGACTTGGAACTCTACGACACAAATTTACATCTGCATTGCCAGAAATTCACATTTCAATAAACATACCAAAATCGCAACAGCATCAAGTTTATGACTCATCAACCAAATTGCAAACTCCGCCTTCTTGAAAACTACGCCAATCTTTTCAATTTCAACTAAAATCTCGAAACAGCTAAACAGAAATGAACCCTCCACATCGCCTATCATTCGTACATTAATGAAATCAATGCAATCGGCATACTCCGCTATTCAATTTTACCTCAAAACAAGAAGCCACCGGAAAATGACATTCTCGGAAAACCAAATCCCCGTCCACGAGTCAATAGAAAGCTCGCAAATTATAGAAACCCCAAAAGCCCCCCAGTCCACACTAACAACGACGTTTCCAACCGCAACGCGCCTAACTGCTCTTTGCTTTCGGAAAACAAACCAGATTCAGATGACCGAGCTAACAGCTCGATTTTTATG
Source organism: Fragaria vesca subsp. vesca (assembly GCF_000184155.1). Lineage (NCBI taxonomy): Eukaryota > Viridiplantae > Streptophyta > Magnoliopsida > Rosales > Rosaceae > Fragaria > Fragaria vesca. The sequence goes on from NW_004443448.1 coordinate 987,077, forward strand.
AGCTAACAGAAATTAAAACGAAAACGGAAACGAATTGGAAAAAAAAGTGGTATTATTAGGGTAAAAGTGGAGCAGCTTTAGGGAGGTTTCATAAACGAGAATTTCCGACAACGCGAAAGGGAAGAGGAGGAGGAGGAGGAGCTAGGGTTTCTGCGGTGATCTGTACTTTCCCATTTCATTTACTTGATTCGAAAATATAGGAGCGATTTTTGCGGGTTTCGGGTCATGAATAAAAAATTAAAATAGGAAATGGAGTTTTGGAAAAGCTTAAAATACGATGGCTAATTGTTTTTTTATTTTTGGTTTTTTTTTTTAAATATTTTGGATATTTTTCGAATTGTTTATTGTTTTTTATCGCCGCATTTGTCTCCCCGGTTCACCGGCCGACAGTTGCCGACCTCCTCGTTTGTCGGTTAGCAGATCTGTCATTAATGAAAAAGAAATGACGAAATTGCCACTGCCACCCCGATTGAATATCTGGTGCCTTTGGGTTTTTAGTGTACCAAGTGTTGTTGGCACTGACGGTGGGTATGAGTGTGTGACAGGTTTCTTTTTCTCTTCTGTTGCAATTTCATGACGTTCCAATTAAGCATAATTTATGTATTAACATTCAAACACTTTAATTAAAGCTAGTAGAACATACTTTGGTGGTCGGATATCTTCTGGAAATTTAACAAGTTGATTTGGACTCGATTAGATAAAGCTAGGTTTGGATCGTTACTAATAATAGTGTTGAAAAATAGATCGGATTTTCTAATGTGCATTAAACCGTTCAGTACGCTCCAAAAACATTAAAAATAAATCAGATTACGATTGAGCTAGATATTGGTAAATGTAGTAAAAGCTAGTTTTCGTTATCTTTCTTGATTACTAGTAACATTATTAAACTATGGAACATAGCTAGTTTGGCGGATGATAAATGTGATTAAGAACCATGTTTGGTATATTTTAACATGTACACAAAGTTTAATTATTTATTATTAGGTAGATAAAAAAATTCAAATTATCGCTATATTATTAAGCCACTAAATTAATGTAAGTACAAAGTTCAAGCTTATAGGGAGTGGTTCTAACAAAGACCACTAAGTCAAGGACTTATTCGTTTTACCCATTTTTCAATCGCATATTCATATCTCGACCGTTTAGTTTATAGATATATATGAGTACATCATCTTTACAAATTTTCATTTAAATTGAAAATCGTTAAAGCATTCATAAATGTGATTTACCAGTTATAAACTTGAACGGCTCCTGTTTGACAAATTTGGATCGTCCATTAATTTGATTTAGTTCAATTCTTTAACGATCATCAATTTGGCTTAAAATTTGTAGAAGTGATCTACTTATATAGTCCTAAAAATTGAACGGTTGAAATAAAAAAATGTGATTGAAAAGTTGGTGCGATAAACGATTTAATGAGAAAGTCTTCAACAAGTCATCATCAACTTAGTGATCCTCATTAGAACCACTCCCCAAACTTCTATATGTAACTAGCAAGGGGACTTATTGAATAATTGTTGATAATTTTAGTTATAAATTCAATAGTGGTTGGATATTAGTGATACATTGTGTGACCGTTTTTAAGTTGATATATTTTTTAGCTCATTTCTATTTTAGCAGGAGTTTTGTGACAATTTGCTTAATCGATCATTGCTCTTCTCTTTATTCTTCATTAGACGGTTCGGATGGACTTCGCCGTGCTTCCATTATCGAATTTAAACATAAATATACTTTTGTAACCTTATACTGTTTACAATTAACACAAAAACACATAACATACTAGCAACAATGACATTTCTTTTTCTCTTGAAAAAGGGTGTGTAGGAATACCCACATTTAGTAAAAAAAATTGATAGGCACTTTTTTTTTTGATAAAATAGGCACTTTTGTTGCTCCAAAAGTTTTGAGTTATTGATGGTCCTATAATTCCAAAGAAATTGTCATAGCAATTGGATCAAACTCATACTCCACATTAAGTTAGCTAAGCACCAATATATTCTTAATCTCCAATCACTCACTAATGGGACTGTTGCGTCACTGGCAGTGTCGAGAATCCACGTGCAGTTTGGGGCATTTACGTAAATCGAGGCTTGAGGTGATTGCATTGGCAGCGGATGTCTCCGTGCGGGAGTACGGGAGCAAGAGACGTCAAATGTGTGTGATTATAAACAATATAGGCTCGGAATCCTTCCACGTGGTGCTGTTTTTCACCACCCATTTTAACTGTCTCTTCCACTCTTGCCATCTCCCGCGTTAGATCCGTCATTCGCGGGAACTTTAACTGTTGTTTACCACCCAATTGGCGGTAAAAAGGGTTAAAATGGTATATCTTGGAAGTGAGGTAACAGGTCACATTGGTTAATTAGCAAGTTAGACTAATCTCTTGTCATAGATACACAAATCAAAAGACATCTTAAACTTGCTGGCCATAAACTAGTGTGAGTTTAGACTCGAACTCTATGCATGAGAGTTTCATACTCGGTAGGCAGCTCGACTAATTGTACTATAGTAGGATGGTTATCTCTTCGATTATTTGATTCACATGAATACAATTTAGTAAAATGTTTAACTTAAAAATGCAAGTGACCTAAAAAAGAGGCTGACCGACAAAATTCATCTCGCAATGTCATATTTGACACGATTTGAGTTAAAGATGGACGGTTTTTATTTGTTTGCCACAGAGTACGTGTGATGAACAAAAAAGTTGTAGTGACTAATTATGATATGAGTTATACCATAAGTTGATTGAGTTCAAGCTTACTCATAAATCAAGTGACACATAACGCAAATAAACTTTGAAGGCGCGTTTTGTGGTAATACATTATTTTTCTTATGTTTTACGATACCATAGTAAATTTATTCGCAATCAAATGTAGACAAACGTATTGAGTGATAAGAATGTTATAATATCATGACAAATAATAGCATCTAAATCTAAACACCTTACGTAGTTAAAAAGAATTAAACTTGTAAAGCTCTTAAGCAGATTTAGGTTGGAGAAAACACTTCACACTAGCTATGCACGACCTGTATAGCCACGAAACCTATTTATCAAAAGAGAGCATAGTTTCTCATATTGTTGGTACCAGATGGAACTTTAATTGTTTAATATGTAATAATATGCATTAAGATTCAGATCATATGTACGTGGTGTTAATGGATTCCTTGATCGAGAGTATAAGATCACGAGTAACTGGAAAAGAGAACATTAGAGGATCACACGTCTATTGAAAACAAGTAGCATAAAATATCTTTCCAAAATATCACAATCGATCTTCGAAGTCAAATATATCGATTCTGTGATAGGAAACATCATCTGTTGGAAGATCACACCACTACACATCTTTTTTCACAGTTGTGTTGTCTTAATCTACTCATGAAAGGAGACTTAAAGGGAATAGGAATTAGAGAGAGGAATTAAGGTGTGGTTTTGTTGACCTCTAACTGGGATTTGTCTTCCTCCTTTTCTTCTATGTTTTCTTTTTTCTCTATATGTTTAGTTTAGGAGAAAATTATTCATGTAGAATGACAAAACAAATAAACAATAGTCAAGAGTAGTCCCATAGGTTTTAATGCAGAGTATACATACACAAGAACGTACCTATACACGTTTATATATGTATATATATATATATATCTGCCCGGTACGCGTACGTGGCAGCCATGTAGCTTTGACATTAATTCTTCGCTGCTGGCTCTGGTCGCTTGCAGCTTAATTTAATTTGCATGATGCTCCTAACAATATGTCAATATAGTTTGAATTTTCTGCTAAAATCCAACATTTTCATTTTTCACGATGAATAAATTAATCCAAGGTTTTCAATTTCTGCTTAGATCGAGCTACACGAAATGGTCGGTTTGAGCATGTTGGAGTTGAAATCAAAGCACATGTTCATGTCTCCCCTTGATCGATCTCTATTATTATTCTCGTCATTTTTTGTGTGTGTATCCAACATGATGCAGTCTCTATTATCAGAAAGTTTTTTCTTTTACTATATCAAGCATACTATTCGATGTTTTCATTTGATAATTGATTCATAGATGGATTGAGGAATGAGGAGGACTGGTGGTGGCGATGATAACAACAGCAAAATTACAGACTGATGAGAGTTTCTTAAAATTTTCCAACACGTACATACAAATGAATGATAAACAAGTTTAAGATAATAATCGATTAGCTATTCCATGATGCCGTATTTAGAGTTTCAATACTCTAAAACATAGTAAAATATACGTTACTATTACTACAAACGTAAACCATGTATCATCCACTATGTGTTCGTACACGGTTTTGGCTCTCTAATACTTCACCACTCTCTCAAACTGTTATCTATCAGATGCCTGAGATGAAGTCCATAGGCGACTAATTATATATGCTGAAATGTAGCAATGTACAATAAAGTACATATACCAGAAATTGTTCTGTAATAACAAAATTATAATATATATGTATTTATACATGTATGTATATATATAACAAATAATTCAATAAAGCCAATACTACAAAGCTGCGTATTTTTGGACTTCAATACTTGAATAGCACCAGACAAAATGAGGACAATTTTCGAAATAATACTGTCCTTAATCAGTTATGGGCAGATGCATGGGAGATCTTCTAGATGTGCATGGGTCAAAACTGTTACGACGACCAACCAACCCTCGAGTGGTCGAGCCATATCCTTTGGCAAGTCAAAGTCATACAATATCCTTTTGATCATCTTAAATTCTTAATCATCACTAGCTACTTTGTTCACCCTAAGCTAAGAGGTAAAATTAACAACCTCAAAGATGCCCAAAGACTAAAAACACAATGATCTAGCTAGGTTCTTTTCTTGCTTTTTTGCCGTTAGCAAAACGTGTTGCAAACTTTTGTGAAAAATTTCAAATGCATCAAACTTGAACACTGACAGATTATCAAGTAAAATACAATTTTTTCTGACGTTTAGAACAAATACGTGAATGCCGAAGCACTAGCGAAGCCAGAGAATGCACAAGAGGGTGGCCAATATAAGAGAAGATTATAGTAAATATAAACCTTCTAAATTAGCTAAATTCCAAACACAAGATACTTATAAAATCAAGTTTTTGAGAGGTGCCATGACACCTCTTGGTCTGTATTTAGCTCCGACAGTGTGCCGAAGACATTTTCTGTTGTAGTGCATGCGTGTCATTAGATACATAAGTCGGCTAAAGCTAATCGAATTTAAACATGTGTGTAGGGTTAGAGGAGGAGAAAAGGTATTTATGATAACCTAGCTAGTAAAGAGCTGGATTGAGAGAATAGATGTGCAAACTACGCATCATCACAAACCATACACAGGTCTTTTCTAGCTCATCAGGCTTAGCAAGACATCATCATCATTAGGTATGGTCCTCATGATAGTGCCCCGTATATATCATCGCATTACAAGGTTGACCGCGTTCGCTTTATTTCGTTTCCCTTGCTACTTAGCTGGTGTCGACATGATCGAACATCCATGCATTCATTTTTGCCATAATTGAGTCCATCTGTCTTTATATTTCGGTGCAATAGTGTTCCAAGGTTCGGTACTGTATAACTTGTTGATCAAACTAACTAATGTCGTAATGTTGACAGGAAATGGTGTTCATGTTTCGAACACCATTCCGCGTGTATCATATTGATTAGTAATACAAGTATTCAAATTTATGTTCCGGACAAATATCTTAAATCCGATTTGCGATTCATCCACTCCTACACTATATATCCTCGAAGAGCTAGGATGAAACCGGAAATTGGTTTCCCTAATCGTAGGAAATTACTCTCATCAAAGAATCTTGATTGGAATGATATGGACTTGTGATTTTATGAAGACATTAGATAGAGTTACCAACCTATTACGTACTGGTGAGTCATAAATTGCATGTGATCGTCAAAGTGTTTGCAATGTCCACGTTCTTTGCATGAAAACTACTCAAACAATTAATGGTGTTCTAAAGCCAGCGGCACCAACGGCATTTATAATTATATAAACAAAATAAATATAAGTTAAATATAAGATTGTGTCAAAATTTACAACAACAGCTGGTTTGCCCGAGAGGTTAAGGGGGCAGACTTAAGATCTGCTGCACATAAGTGCGCATGGGTTCGAACCCCATAGCCAGCAATTTCATTATATTTTGCTTTTATTTTTATATTACAACTTATTGGGCCGATTACACTTTTCTAAACCACAAAGCCCACTACTCGCAGTTTCCCTTTTCCTCCTGAACAAGTTAACAAAAACCCAGACTATATAACCAGTCGGACCAAAAAAATAAAACAAAAAACACACACACTAATTTCTTTTCTCGATCTTGAAGAGACTGCGTTCTTCATCGTCTTCGTTTTTCAGAGCTAACAATCGCCAAGGTACTCTCACAAACCTCATCTTCTCTCCAATTTGATTTGAAATTCGTGAAAGGATTTACGAAGTAGAACAGATCGAACAAGGATTTCGATTTGTAGGGTTTTAATTTTTGCGCAATTTTCACTTCGATTTGCAGAGGCTTTACGATTATGAGGCAGCTCGACTTCAGCAGTCTCCAGACCACCGCGCCGTTGCTCGGCGATAGCAGCGGGTTTTCTGGTGGGTTTCCCGGTGACTTTTCAGCTGCGCCGTCGTTTGAGGTCCCTGTTACTGATGATGTGAGTTTCCGTTTGCTCGGTTAGGCTTTGATTTTAGGGTTTTATGTTGGTTTAGGGCTTGGTTTAGGTTTTCGTTGCTGATTGTAAGGTTTATGTTTTGGTACTGTTTCAGTTTGATGGATTTCAGAAAGAAGCTAGAGATATGGTGAAGTCGAAGAAGGGGACTACCACTCTTGCCTTTATTTTCAAGGACGGGGTTATGGTGGCGGCGGATTCTCGAGCTAGCATGGGAGGATATATATGTAATGCTTTAGCTCTTTGTTTTCGTTTTGGGATGTGGAATGTGAATGTAGTAAATGTAGGCTTATGATGCTGTTTGTTTAATGTTTTGCAGCGTCTCAGTCTGTGAAGAAGATTATCGAAATCAATCCTTACATGCTTGGAACTATGGCTGGAGGAGCTGCTGACTGCCAGTTTTGGCATAGGAATTTGGGGATTAAGGTATTATACATAGTTTCGAATGAGTTTTTGTTTGGAACTTGTCAGATACGATTAATGCTGAATTGGTATGCTTTCCATGTTGCTATTACACGAACAATGGAAGAAGAGAGTGGATGGTTATAACCATTAGTATACGAATAACCTACTAGTTGTATTATAGGTGTTGTTTGTTACCTGCTTTAGTCTGTTAAATGGTATAGGAACCATCTATTTTTTTCATTACATGTTTTTTAAAGAAAAGAAATTTTAACACTGTGACTATATATATATAGAAGAACTAACTTACAGAGTAGTTTTTTTTTCCTATGTGGTAGTGCTAAACGTAATGGCATCTTAGTTGTGCTCACTATGTTATGCTTCAACCAATATGAGTGTCTGTATCACTGGACTGTGCAAATCAAATAGTAACTGTACAGTGGTTGATACATACAATATTGAGAGACAGAACAGTTTCCTCATTGTGTGATTTTTCTACTATTTTGTACACATAGGATTTAGCCTTGATGTTCACAAGCCATCTGTTGCTAGGTCTAATGCATCATTCTTTTTCCGAGAGGCATTAGTGAGTACACATGGTTTGTGCATCCTATTAGCTTCACCTACAAAAGGGATTTACTTGGGCCTTTTACTTTGATTTAGTAAAATGGATTGTTAAGTGTATTCTTTTTCTCTTATATGGATTACTGATAAACAATTGTTTGATATAATTCAGTGCAGACTTCATGAATTGGCAAACAAGCGCAGAATTTCGGTTACAGGTGCGTCCAAGCTCCTGGCCAACATTCTGTACTCTTACCGTGGCATGGGTCTGTCTGTTGGAACAATGATAGCTGGTTGGGATGAAACGGTAATGGATTAGAATCTTGTCAAACAAAGTTTCTCAAGCAGTTATCTTGATTAATATCATCAGGCATTTATCTAATTCCTATGTATGCTTTCTTGGTGCAGGGTCCTGGACTTTACTATGTGGACAGCGAGGGAGGAAGGTTGAAAGGCATGCGGTTTTCAGTTGGATCTGGTTCACCATATGCTTATGGTGTCCTGGATAACGGGTATGCCTTTTTGTGTTTTCAAAGCTATTGTTTCTGAAAAATTGCGTTTTTCAAGAATGAAAGTGTTGTACTCTCCAATGATCAACCATTCAAAGATGTGTAACAAGCAGTTTCTTGTGTCATAAGTAAAAATAAGAACGGCAAGTGCATATGATTAAGTTAGAGAATGTCTTGCAAGATTGTGGAAATATATTGTGTGTGTGTATTCAATTCTATTCAAATGGCCCTGGGAAGAGAAAAGAGTGGGAGGGATTTGTTAAGAATGGAAAGCTGTTTATTCCTCAGCTTCTTGGTGAGCCCTGGTGGATCTGTGACTGGATTATGAATTGATTCATGTACTTCGCCTTGATGCTATGTTTGCAGCAAAAGCATGATTGCACTTTTGCTTTGTAGTCAATCGTAACTGTTTCCTGCAAGAAAATGATCAATGGCATCACACTTACTATCTCAACAAGTGCCATAGGGTTAACTCTTTCTTTTCTAGTGGTGTAGAGTTATTTGTGTACATGATATGTCTTCTAACCGTGGTTGGGTGCATATGCCAGGTACCGCTATGATATGTCAGTTGAAGAAGCTTCTGAGCTTGCCAGGAGAGCCATATATCATGCAACATTCCGTGATGGAGCTAGTGGTGGAGTTGCCAGCGGTAATTCCTTTGTCCCCCGTCCCCCGCGTCCTCCTCCTCTTCATCTTTCTCGATATGCACTGTCATGATCTAACTGTTTATTGTTTGAAATTTTTGTTTTCTTAATCAGTTTACCATGTCGGTCCAAATGGGTGGAAAAAGCTATCTGGAGATGATGTCGGGGAACTTCACTACGAATACTATCCTGTAACCCCTGAGACCGTGGAACAAGAAATGGTGGAAGTAGGTGCAGCCTAAGAGGACTAGCTAATGGAAGAGGCAGGCAAAGTGCGATTTGAAGAAAGCAAGGCATATGCATTGGGGTGCTATTTTTCTTTTTATTCAACTGAATTAGCATGATGCTGATGTTATTAGATTGGTCATGTCTTGTAATACTGCATCCTGTTTTCTTGTCATAAATATTACATTCCGTTTCTGTACTCTTGCTTGGAACCGCTATGTTCACTTGTGGATGGTCTTATAGGCATTTAAAACGTTTCCCCAAATTCGGTTTTGATGTGAAGTCTATCCCTATCAAATTTCTTATAGGCTTTGATGTGTTTATTGTTTGAGAATTGAGAATTGAGATAGACAGCATCGCTCAAAAATGAAATTGACTATAAAGCCACTGAAATCATAAATCATCACCTCGTATGTGACGGTCTTTGCTTCATTGGTTTTAGCTTCGAGACAGGCTTTGATGGTGAGTGAAGATCATTGGTTTGCTACTTTGCTAGACTCTTGAAAATTATCACATAGCTTCATAATACATAAGGATTGGATTTAGGCCAAGCAAGCATAGAAGATGGGAGGATCATAATATAGTAGGGTTCTTGAAGCCAAATGTGGGTTTTCTTTCTTCAAATCATAAGCATAGGTCCTTGAAGCCACTTTCCTTCTTCTAGATGCCCTTTGTGTCTTTTGAATCTTCTTATTGGTCAATGTTGTGCAATGTTAGGCTAGTCATCTGTGTTGAGCAAACCGTGGTAGTAACACATGTCCCTCAAATTGTGTCTGAGCAGAGAGAGGGTGTAGATGAGCAAGAGACAATTGGAGAGCGAAATGAAATTTTGATTGACAATAATACTAGTGTTCATCAAGCCAAGTTTTGTTGGGGTGATTTAGAAAATGAAGAACCCCTTGGTCATCATACATATGCCCAGACTAGGGTGAGTCCTCTGAGTTCCTGGTATGATGAGGGTGAAACTTTGGAAGATGAGAATCTGCTCAAGTCTCTCCTGAAGTCTCAAAAGAAAAAATTGAAGACCAAAAAAGATTCACGAGACCCTTACCCTGCCCGTAATCGGACTCCTGTTGTGCACCTTGATCTTTGATGTGATCGGCTCTCTGCTCTTCTTGTTCATGTTTTGGTTGCCTTTTGATTTCGTTATTTCTTTTCTAAGAGGTTTTGGTTTCATATCCCCCTGTTATATCTTCTTTATTTAATAAAATTTTGATTGCCAAAAAAAAAAAGTGAGACAGCGTCAACAAAGAACCAAGTTCTTTTGGTACAGAGGACCTACTCTTTCCACAATTATAATGAGTGATGTTGAACAACCTAGGAGGCTAGCTAGGGTTGGTTTACAATTCATGCACTATCCATTTGATCCCTTAAGTACAAAGCATTGGGTTATTATTTGTTTTTCATCCTAGCAATTATGTTCCTAATTAAACTTGAATCCTGATGACTTTTCCATCAAGATAACAAACACCAAGGCTACTGAGGGACTGATTGGGAGCTCCCATTTAAAGAAACTTGATAGTTTAGCTATAATTATTTGTTGTTATCTTCATCATTTCTAGTACGTATTCCACCGGAAAGAAAATGATACCTACCAGAAGCAAGATGGGATATCAAACGGTGTTTACAAGCTGGAGAAAGAATTCATGTTCCATCTTTTGTTTGCTTTGTTAGCGTCTAAGCATGTTTTCATGATTGAGATTTCAGAATGAGTTATAATCATTATACGAACTTCCACTCAAGAATAAATAATTAGATTTACATGATTTGCATGAGAAAAAAGGCCTTGTAAAATTACTGGTTCCTCCTGGAAATTTTCATACCATCTTCTTTGAGGCTTGACTATGCTTCACACCCAAAAGGCAGAAATGGGATTAGAAACTATACCAACATGATTCAGAGCTCTAGTAACTGTGATTTTAGCATCCCCTTCATTTTTTTATGGTGCAATTCTCTCTTTCTTTCTCTGTTCATTGGTTGCTGTCGATCCTTAAACCTTGTTTGATAATCAATAGTTCATGACATTGACAAGTAACTATAAACCAGAATCAGATGGCCTCATCAAGAGTTCTTGAACCCAATCCGCTCCGTTACAATTTCAGTAGTGAAAACTATTGGTGCAAAAACAATCGCAAGTGACAAAATTCCCATCCAATGTTCAAATCACGAAATTCTCAAAGTGGCCAGACGAACTAAAATAACTATTAGTACAAACACACAAAATCAAACTGCATTTTAGTTTTCACATCTAAGGATATATAATCCGTTTTTGACGACACATTAGGAACTGAGCAGTGCCACACAAAGAAAACAACCTAAAGTGACAGTTTAGGCCAACATAAATCAGGGACTGAAAACCCTATAATTGAGTTATAGGTTAGCGAGTTATAGGTTTCCTCTCATTTTTTTTAATTTGATCGAGTTGAAGACTTATTCTCTTTGTTATCTGTAGCTTTTCGGTCTTGTATTCATAGGTTTGTAACTGGACATGTCTCTTCATTAATGAATTTATTTATTTTTCTAAAATAAAAAATCAGGGACTGAGTTGAAGATGATGCTTCTGAGTCATACGGTCATACCCAGCAAGAATATAAAACCTAATTGTTTGCTTCATCTGTAGAGCAACCTAATCTGTAAACATTGCCTGTTGCTGTTTGGTTTCACCAATCAAATCAATGCAGCTAGACTGTGACTGTCTCCATATTTTATTTCTGATCCTAATATAAGTTACTTCAGTTTCAAAAAATTCCTATTACATAGTGGTCATATAACCAGACAAACTGTCCCCTTTCTATAAATAAACTTTCTTACTATAAACTATTGTATCAGATCACGAAGTTAGAGCAGACATTCACCAAAAAAACAAAGCAACCAGAAGGTTCAATCTTAGGCATCTAGCGACTAGTTAAACATATCATCTAACCCTGCAGCTCCCTATAAGTTGAAATAAACGCATCTTGTTCTTGCTGCTTACTATAAAATCAAAATTAGTTACCTACTGATACATAACATCAACTCAAAAGGCTGGAAAAGGACACTACCAACTAGTAAATTATCCGATTCATTATCTATAATGGGTATTTCTTACTTATTAGTGTTAACCAAGGTTCGAAAACTGCGGTTGCTAGACGATACTAGGAAGGAGGGCAGGCTCGCGCCTAGACGGGTTAGACAGCCTTGTTTTAGAACACTACATAAAATCAAAGTTCCAAAACTCGCTAGTGTTATTAGGACGGAGGCTGGCCTGACTTGTAAACTAGGTCGTTCGGAATCATGAAAATGTACCGTTGTAACCGGAAATGACGAGTGCCTAGATATGCCCTATCACCCCCTTCACCAAATGACCAGTTGTCATTGTCAGTGTAGGTTCCAAGCTAGAGTCCCAGAAAATAAGGGAATGTCATGATTCATAAAGCCAAAGATCCCAGACCATGACCTATCTCTGCTACTAGTCTTCTACACAACCATCAAGCTTCAAAAAAAGACCTCATTGCTTTTCTTCTACTCTCTCTCTCTCTCTTTTTGGCGGGAAAGGGACCCCACCAATCAAAAAACCTCCGAGTCTCTTTCTCATAAATACCACTCCTTCACCACCAAAACCCCAACTACTTCTTCTTCTTCTTCTTCTTCCCCCAAAATCCCAATGGCTTCTAATTAAAACAAAAACAAACCAACACATTTTAATTTTCGCATTCACTCCAGTCTCTTCTTTCCTCTTCCCATTTCCACCATGAAGGATTCCCTCTCCCTCTTCTTCTTATTCCTCCTATGCTTCATTGACCTTTCTACCCCTTTGACCCCCGACGGCCTCTCCCTCCTCTCCCTCAAATCCGCCGTCGACTCCTCCTCCGCATTCTCCGACTGGAGCGACTCCGACGCCTCGCCGTGCCGATGGACCGGCATTTCCTGCATGAACATCACCGGCTTCCCCGACCCCCGCGTCGTCGGGATCGCCCTCTCCGGCAAGAACCTCCGCGGCTACATCCCCTCCGAGCTCGGCAACTTAGTCTACCTCCGCCGCCTCAACCTCCACACCAACAACTTCCACGGCTCCATCCCCACTCAGCTCTTCAACGCCACGTCACTCCACTCCCTCTTCCTCTACGGTAACAACCTCTCCGGCCAGCTCCCGCCGTCCATCTGCAACCTCCCCCGCCTCCAGAACCTCGACCTCTCCAACAACTCCCTCTCCGGCTCTTTAGACACAGTCTTCAACAACTGTAAGCAGCTGCAGAGACTGATCCTCGCCGGAAATAAATTCTCCGGCGAAATTCCGGCCGGGATTTGGTCCGGCATGGAGAATCTCCTCCAGCTCGACATCTCCGCCAACGCCTTCGCCGGACCGATCCCGGCCGATCTCGGCGACCTGAAGTCGCTCTCCGGCACGCTCAACCTCTCGTACAACCACTTATCCGGCGAGATTCCGAAGTCGCTGGGAGATTTACCGGTGACGGTTAGCTTCGATCTCCGTCACAACAACTTCAGCGGCGAAATCCCCCAAACGGGGTCGTTTTCGAATCAAGGCCCAACCGCTTTTCTAGGCAACCCTCTCTTATGCGGCTTTCCGCTTCAGAAATCATGCAAAGACCCGGCTCCGAGCTCTCCGGGTACTGACCCGAACTCCTCGCCCGGATCCGATAACCCGAAAAAGGGGCTCAGCCCGGGTCTAATCATCCTCATCTCCGTAGCCGACGCCGCCGCGGTCGCGTTCATCGGTTTGATCGCACTCTACATCTACTGGAAAAGGAAAGACAACTCCAACGGCTGCTCATGCACCGGGAAGAGAAAGCTCGGCGCGAGCAATGATAGACAAAGCCGGCTCTGTTGCTCCTGCATCAGCGGCGGGTTCGGGAACTCGGACTCCGAACCCGACCCGGAACGACCCGCCGAGAGGGGAAAAGGCGAGGGAGAGCTTGTGGCGATTGACAAGGGGTTCACATTTGAGCTGGACGAGCTGCTGAGAGCTTCGGCGTACGTGTTGGGGAAGAGTGGGTTGGGGATAGTGTATAAGGTGGTGCTTGGGAATGGGATTCCGGTGGCGGTGAGGAGGCTCGGGGAGGGAGGGGATCAGAGGTATAAGGAGTTCGCGGCGGAGGTGCAGGCCATTGGGAGAGTGAAGCATCCGAATGTGGTGAGGCTGAGGGCGTACTATTGGGCGCCCGACGAGAAGCTTCTCATCAGTGATTTCATTTCTCATGGGAACTTGGCCTCTGCGATCCGCGGTAAATTTTTCTCAGATTCCCCAAACTTCGTGTCGTTTTTGTACGTTGTTTTTTTTTTGTCGTTTGTGGTTCTCTGTTGTCGTATTTTTGAGTGAATGCATGTGGGCCCCTCTTAGTAATTAGGATTAGATTTGGGCTGGCAAATGAGACAAGGGTTAATTGAGCGTAGGATGACCATTATTTGAACGAGGTTATTAATTTGTGAAGGTTTTACGATATTATTATTGTAGTACTGTTTCAGTTGGTTTTGAAAGATATTATATCGGTAGACTCCTAGTTACATGAATTTTCACTTACCCTACAAAATGTTTAGTCTCAGTTTTTGGGTTTTATTTCGAGAGTAACAAAAACTAGGGTTAGTTTTTGGGCGACATCCGTATTTGGTACTCGACTGGACTGATTCTGATGGCTAGGATAAGATGTGCTTCCTTACGTGAAAACAGTTATTCAAGAGACAACATTGTGGTACTCGTTTGTTTCTTCAAGCATTTTTCTCCTACTGGGTTTGTACAATATGTTTGGAGGCTTGATCTGAGCTCAAGTGTACTGGCTAAATGTGAGTGTACAATTTCACCTTGTCTGCTGAGATCTAAGTAATGGTCCACAGGCACTGCCACAGCACATTCCATGCAACACATGAATCATTGTTGCAAGGGAGGCATGTAGTGACTCCACTGTGGGCGGCTTAATTGCCCATTTATGGAGCTCAATCACAACATGGTAGGTCAGGTTAATCATGGGTGACATAGTGTGATGGTGTCACATTTGGTGCAAACCATTACTCCATTCTGACCTTGGTAGCCAGCTGCAATGATCTACTAGCTGCTTTTCTTCTCTGTTCCTTATGATGAGAAATTGAAACTTTCATAGAAGTAAATGGTTGATTTTACTTTTCTGGTACATTTCATCATCTTCTTACACTTTCCTGAAGGGAAAACTTAAAGGGTGGATTTTCCTCTATGTTTCTATCTTTCCCCTGAAATCAGTGAAATGATCATCATCCTTGCATGAGTTTCTTTTACGTTTCCCATGGTGGCAAGCGGCAAGCCACTACAACTACTTAGAATTGTATTGCAATCTTTCTACTTTTAGCTAACGAAGAGTTTGTTTATTTGTTACGCAAGAATAAAGTATGTACAGCTGAAGATGATGATGGAAACTAAATATGGAATTCATATTTGCAGGGAGAAATGGTCAGCCTATAAGCCTCTCATGGTCGACAAGGCTGAAGATCTTAAAGGGAACAGCGCGAGGCTTAGCCTATCTCCACGAATGTAGTCCTCGGAAATTTGTCCATGGGGACATCAAGCCCTCCAACATTCTCCTAGACAACGAATCTCAACCCTACATTTCGGATTTCGGACTCAACAGACTGATCACCATCACTGGCAACAACCCTTCCTCGGGTGGCTTAATGGGTAGTGCTCTCCCTTACATGAAGGCTGTCCAAACAGAGCGAGCCAACAACTACAGAGCCCCTGAGGCTAGAGTGTCGGGTAGTAGACCAACTCAAAAATGGGATGTTTACTCATTCGGAGTTGTCTTGCTGGAGTTGCTCACCGGAAAGTCTCCGGAGATGTCTCCAACTAGTACCTCAACTTCCATGGAGATACCGGACTTAGTGAGGTGGGTGAGGAAAGGATTTGAGGATGAAAACCCTCTTTCGGATATGGTAGACCCTATTTTGCTTCAAGAAGTCCATGCCAAAAAGGAAGTGCTAGCAGCTTTTCATGTAGCACTTGCTTGCACTGAGCCTGATCCTGAGGTTAGGCCTAGGATGAAAACCGTCTCCGAGAATCTTGAAAGGGTTGGATCATGATTCATGAGGAGACAGCATTTTCTAGTCATGAAATTCCAAGAAATATTCACCTGAATTTCCTGGTTCAATGCGTCTCTCATGGTGAATTTTGCTAGGTTGTGGTGGCATTTTAGATCATTCGTCTCACTGCTGCCATCTAGATTTATTTTGAAGATCCAAATCGTCCCTGACGAACCACATAGATTCATATTCATATATTTTCTACTTTGGAAGTAGAGCAATTTCACAGAGCATAATTTTGTAATTTGATTCCCATTGTGATAAAATGATAGTATTTAAGATCGAGTTGGCTAGATTTTGTAATTGAAATTTTTGTCTATCCCTGCTGTATACTTTGTAATAA
The DNA here is from genome assembly GCF_000184155.1 of Fragaria vesca subsp. vesca. Classification (NCBI taxonomy): domain Eukaryota; kingdom Viridiplantae; phylum Streptophyta; class Magnoliopsida; order Rosales; family Rosaceae; genus Fragaria; species Fragaria vesca. The sequence goes on from NW_004443448.1 coordinate 1,003,466, forward strand.
AGTTACTCTTTCTCCATTATGTGCTCAATCATCTATTAAGTTGTCAACTCATATGAGCATATCAATGCTACTTTTTTTTTTAGTAAGATGAATTGCATAACATGGAGCAAAATGTCAGCATCTTTCTCGGAATGGTAGGGCGAAACTTAACGCATATGGTGCATTCGGTCCTTGAAAACACGTACGAGTTGGTATTGGTCTTGTTAGGGCACCTTGATTGGTCGCGTTACATCTACCTTAAAAAGGTTGAGGCCTTGCCTAATCAAGCTAAGGCTCAATATTCGTCATGTTCATCGAGAAGCAAATAATATTACTCATTGAGTAGATAATTTCTTTAAACAATACGACTCTTTTGTCTAAGACGTTTGAACTTTAGAGGTTTAAGATCGTTGTCGTGCTAACGAGATCAGTCCGGCCCAAATTTTAAAACCCATTCTGTTGTGGCGACCCATCACTGCAACGGTTCAACCCGTCCTGTAATCGGATCTACTTTAACCCGCTTCTGCCCAAATAGAAAGTCTATCAGACCGGCAGCCCTTGTATTCTTTCGTATTTCAACCATTTTGAGGACTTGAGAGAGCCTCAACCAAGTCGGTTAAGTTCGCTCCTAAAATCACCGCCTTTTTTCTGGTTTTTAAAGTCCAGAAACCTCCGAAGAAACCCCACTCTTCTACCTCTCAGGTACGACTTTCTCTCTCTCTCTCTCTTCTCTTCGCCCAGTCTCTAATCAATCCAGAATCGCTCTCGATTTAGCTGTCCAAGTAATCCAGAATCTTTAGTTCCTGTTTCAAGACGTGGATTTGACCTAATTTAGATTCAGATTTCGCCCAATTTCTCCTCAAATTGGAGATTCCGCAATCTTGTTTACAGCATTATGCTTTTCAATTCTGTTTCTGATTTCACTCTGGCTGTGTTTTCAGGTTGGCCTCGTTGCGATTTTGCGGCGGTAGGGTTTTGTTTCAGTAATTTGGCATGGAGGTTAGTGCTTTTGTTTCGAATGCTGGCATGGTTGCTGTTATGGTGTTTGTGTTGATTATATTGATGTTTATTGCTATGTGCAGAATAAAGGAAACACTGAAGCTATTAAGCTGGACAAGACCACGGCGACATTGGAACCTGAGAAGAGCAGCGGCGGGGGATTGTTTGTTCCTGGGAAGGATCGAGTTGTGTATAGGCCTCCGGAGCGGAAATCGCTCTTAGGTAAGATTTCTTATTTCAATTTTTTTATATTCTAGTGCTGATATTTGTCGATTTAGAGAAATTGAGCAAAAAGCCACCTGAAAAGTAAATAATAAGGGCCGGTGGAGGGTCATAGGCCTTCCTCTTATTAGCCATTACATTTTGCTGCAATGCTATCGCCAAGTTGCCCTTCCTGAAACTGCAATTGCGCATACCGTAATTGCTACTGTTCTTTTCCTCGATTTTAATGAATTAAACTAAACATATTCAGTTATCTGTTTTGTCTCTTAATGATTACTTTGCTCATTTTAAGAGTTGTACCCAATCAACTCTTGAGTTTTCACCACTGCCCATGTGTTTCTTTAATTTTTGATAACTGTGGAAAGTGTGCCGCGTCTCTGTCCAAAATCCAAATGCATGAGGGGCTCTTCTTACATACATTGTGTCCTTTGTTCTGATGTTGATGTATGATCTAACAGGTTTAGATGTCCTTGCTATTGCAAAACGAGAAGAGTCTAAGGCTGAGGGTGGATTCAAAGCCCCAAAAGATAGAGTTACTTCTGTTGTGGCATCTCTAGAGGAGGAGGAAAATAACTCTGAGTCTGGTATAATAGATGACACAGGTGATGATATATCCACTGGTGTACGCAGTCACAGTAAGAGGCGATATCGTGGAATATCTGCAAACGATACACCTCGAACAGGTACCGTTTTGTGTATGTTGTTTTACCAATGGGATCCATTGGATGATTATGCTTTAATAATTGTATGGAGTATACTACAATTTAAAATGATTTCTTGCCATAATGAAAACTGAACCTGTGGATCGAACAAAATGTCAATGACTTGGGTAGCACCATGCCTAGACATGTCTAATGCTTGTCAATTCCCAATAGCTTTGTCTTCTGTTAGTATTGTGATATCGGAAAACACATAACACTATCTGAATTGGGGTTTTCTAATTATAATGACCGTATTTTAATTGATTTTAGTAGTTTTGTCAAGAGCTCTCAGGACATGTTCCTGATGTATATTAGTAAGATGCTTTTTTACCTAATGCCACTTTGTAATCCTCATTTCACAGAAAGTACGGTAACAGAAGATGGACAAGTTGATGATAGGTACAAGTCTCGTTATTCTGGTGAACGTTTTCGGACAGATGTAAGTGTACTTCAATTATCTAGTCTTTTATTTATGTCTTTACTTTTGGTTTTTTATTTATTTATTTGGAAACAGTGTGCCAGTAATTCTAATGCATATTTGTTTTTGGTAATTGTCCGTTTTGAGAACACTATATTTATATTCTCTCTGACTTAGAAGCAGATATGTCATAGCTCTATTTGGCATGGACCATGTTTCTACGGTTAGTACTAGCACTCCAGTGCTATGAGTTAGGAAAACAAAGAATCTCGTGAGAGTGATCTCAAAATAATAGTTGATATTATCCTTCTTCCTTGTCTTCTGAATCTGGCTTATTGAGCATTTAGTATCTGAATTCCAGACCCTTTAGTCCTGGTGATATCATCCTTCAGCTTAGGATCGAAGATCTTGGGCTTTGAACCGCATATTTGAAATTGAGGGATGTTATTAATTTATGATCTTATCAACATGTGCCATGCCCAGTGGCGGATCCAGGATCCAAATTCTATCTAGGCTAATTTTAGGACTGCACATTCTTTTTTTTATTTTATTGGAGGTTTGGAACCCAGGATGAGTTTCCAATTCGCTCCTATATACAACATGGGAAACAAATGAGTAATGCAAAATCTGAATATTTGATATGATTTACGGCCTTACGGGTTCTTATCCTTCAATGAATTTAAAATCGCTATACAAGTATACAAAATAGATAGTAGATGAATACATAATTAAAGCCCCCAAATCGCAGCCTTATATTCCCAAATTCCCAATGCTTCTCGAAATCCCACTGCCATTTAATCGCACATCAATACATGATTAAACCCATAATCCCTCCGATCCCAAATTCCCAATTCCAGGACAACAGAAAAAATTGAAAACCCCAATCGGCCAAAAGCAGAAAACGCTAAATCGATATTAAAGATATGATAAATGGGCTCTAATGTAGTAATGTTGATAGAAGAACTGACAATAGCAAAAAATGAGTATAGGAGAAATGGAGAACGGCTGTGTCATAGTGTGAAGAGTAGAAGCTGCCTACTAGTTTATTTTCTTTTTATTTTCTGGTATGGGTAATGGCTGCACAAAGTAAATATACCTCTACTTGAGGGTTTTTTCTCCAAAAAACTGTCTAGGCTGGAGCCTATACAGCCCACTGAGTGTATCCGCCCATGGCCATGTCTTAAGGGTTCCTTAGCTGTACGTGCTCGTTTCAGCCACTTTGCTTTACCAGATTTATACATGTGGGAAAAGTCATGGATTTTTGAGTTCAAACTTGAGGTTTTTGATTGGGCCATCTGATTATGATATATCTTTTTCCTGGTTCTTTAGTTTGCTTGTGTTTCGTATTTACGTTAGTATTTGTACAATTGCAATTTTAACCTGTTCATGTTTTATTTCAAAATATTCTTATGTGCTCGACCATGCCTATGATTGATAGGTTTCGGCCTCGCCTAGCGGAAGTTACCACAGTGTTAGGTCACAAATTTCGTATAACAGGGATGATCGTGGTAGTGAGAGACGAGATTACAGGGGTAGGTCTGACAGGGACGACCATGATAGTGAGAGAAGAGATTATCAAGATAGTAGTAGGGGCGATAGTTGGAGGGAGAGAAAACGATATGGTAGTGATAATAAGGATTATAATGGTCGAAGAGAAGAACGTGGCCGATATGAACAAGATTATGGTGGAGAATACGAAAGAAAGCGGGGTAGATACGAAGGTTCAAGGAGGACACCTGGTATGCTTTAATTCTTAATTTCTTATCTTTATTGAATATAATATTCCATTTCTATCTTTCTAAGTGAAGAAGAACAAAAGTTGGATATAGTGCACCTCTTTTAGTAGGTTTTCATTCAATGAACAACATTTTGAGCTTGAACAGCAGGTGCTGTTGGAAATGTAACAGAAAAAGTTGGCAGATGTATAAATGATTAAAATGTTCCTAATTGATATAAATCTCTTACGTCATGTTCAATATTCATGTAGATATTACTGTCCCTAACACCATACTTTGCCAACATCGCAGGCCGGTCTGATTGGGATGATGGGAGATGGGAATGGGAAGAGACACCACGACGTGATGGTTACTCTAATACCAGTAGGCATCATCAACCATCACGGTCCCCTATGCTACTTGGGGCCTCACCTGATGCACGGCTAGTATCTCCTTGGTTGGGTGGAACTACACCTCGTTCTGGTATGCTATTTAGATATGGAGCTTACTTTTGAAGATCAAATTAGATGGCTATGTTTGTGGTAAAATCATGAGGTATAACTTACTGGGTCATTCAACAGGTTCTGGTGCTTCTCCGTGGGATCACATATCTCCATCTCCAGTTCCAATACGTGCGTCTGGATACTCATCCAGATCTTCAAGTTTGAAACCTGGTGCAAGGTCCCATCACCTCACATTTACTTCTGAAAATTCGCAATCCTTCCAGGTATGTATACATGTTCCGGTTAATTTTTGGAGATCATGGATAGTTTGGAATTAAGGATCTTTCCTGTTCTGGTTATCTTGATGATAATTGATAATTTTGTCTGCAGGGTGGAGAAGCAGTTAATTCTGATTTGGCTGGAGAAAACAATTATGAAATTAGTGAAAGCATGCATGCAGAGATGGAATACAATTCTGATCGGGCATGGTAATGATATATAATGCTATATAGATGACACTTCTGTATAATTGCAGGACTCTAGTCAAGCAGTAAAACTTCTTAAAATAGTTTTCTCAAACTGGAAATTTCGTGCCTTAAATATTAGCTATGCCAAGCAAATTTTATTTTATTACTGCTGAATGATCTATGTTTCTGAATAGGATTTCCTTGTGGAACTCATGGTATAATATAGTGGTGAAGTTTATTTATGAAGACCTTATCTGACTCGTAGTCTTGTTTTATAGGTATGATAGAGAAGAAGGCAATACAATGTATGATACGAGTGATAGCTCATCACTGTTTTTCGGGGATGATGCTTCTTTTCAAAAGAAGGAAGCAGAGTTGGCAAAAAGGCTGGTATGTGTCATGTTTTCTCTTTTTGTTATCTGAACTAAGTTTTGGTTGATGAATATGTATTGCACTATTGTGTTGGTTTAATTTTTAATAAGAAAGTCAACCAAATAACTGAGGTTTCTTCTTTTTACTTCTTATTGCGACTGCTTCCTGATGTGTATAAAGCCAGTGAATTCAACATAACTGGTCGGCAGATAGACTAAATGTTGCAGTTATTTAGGTGGTCACACTCACAACGTTTATTCGGCAACATGCCAAATATGATCCCTATAGTGCATGCAATGTACATAAATACTTTTGCATTCATCTACATTCCTGTAATATGGTTTAGTTTAGGAGATTTTGTTTAGTGCCTGCATTTCCTGACTCTGTTCATATATTTATCACCTTCACTAAAATCTTGATCTTCTGTACAGGTTCGAAGAGATGGAACAAAGATGAGCCTTGCTCAGAGCAAAAAGATGTCCCAAATGACTGCTGATAACGCGCAGTGGGAGGATCGCCAACTTTTGAGATCCGGTGCTGTTAGAGGTACTGAGGTGCAGACGGAATTTGACGATGAAGACGAACGCAAAGTTATTCTTCTTGTACACGGTGAGGAAATTTTGTAGCTAGTACTATCAGTTAATTAATGAAATACATATGATTTGCCATTTCTGCAATAGAAGACTGAAATCTCACTATGCTTAAGTTTTTTTTTTTTTTTTTTTGTATTTTCTCAGATACAAAACCTCCTTTCCTGGATGGCCGAGTTGTTTATACCAAGCAAGCAGAGCCTATAATGCCAATAAAAGATCCTACGTCTGATATGGCCATAATTTCACGCAAAGGGTCTACTTTGGTTAGGGAAATTCATGAGAAGCAAAGTTCTAACAAATCACGACAACGTTTTTGGGAGCTTGCAGGTTCAAAACTTGGGGATATCCTTGGTGTTGAGAAAACAGAGGAGCAGGTATAAACTTCAGAGGAAGCTGAATTTCGCTTATACAGTGCAGTCTTGGGACTAACACTTTTGCTTTTGATTCTAGGTTGATGCAGATACTGCTAAAGTAGGTGAGGATGGGGAGATTGATTTCAAAGAAGATGCTAAGTTTGCCCAACATATGAAGAATGATCAAGCTGTCAGTGATTTTGCAATGTCAAAAACCCTCGCACAGCAACGACAGTATTTACCCATATATTCTGTGCGGGATGAGTTGTTGCAGGTATATCATTACTACATGCATGCATAACTAACTTCGAAAAGATCAGTTAAACACTACTCAACTACCACATCAGTGCCTTCTTTTCTTAAATGTGGACTTTAGTTGTTGACACTCGTCTATATCCATTTATATTTCTGAATATCTTAGTTTTGTGACCCTCATTTGATATCAATTGTAGGTAATTCGAGAAAACCAAGTTATCGTTGTTGTCGGAGAAACTGGTTCTGGAAAAACAACTCAGCTGACACAGGTACATTTTGCTTTTATTTATATATCTTCACCATATTCTGTCACAATAGTGTGAAATTTGTGAGGGGTTCGTCTATGTAACTCATATGGGTTCTGTCATGTGGATTCTGTTGACAGTATCTGTATGAAGATGGATACACAGTAGGTGGTATAGTAGGATGCACACAACCGAGGCGTGTGGCAGCCATGAGTGTTGCCAAAAGAGTTAGTGAGGAAATGGAGACTGAACTTGGTGATAAAGTTGGCTATGCTATTCGTTTTGAGGATGTTACTGGGCCAAATACCATAATAAAGGTGATTTCTGTGTTCTCAGGTTGAATCTGTGTTTGAAATCTTGCGACTCTTCCCTTGTCTATGATTTTTTTAGTCCTGCTTTTGTATTGATCTTTTTATTGAATTTCGTCCTGTTATAAATAATTTGAGTTTACCTGTGGTCATCATTTTATGTTACTGTATCTTAAATCTGCTTTTCCAATTTTGTAGTATATGACTGATGGAGTTCTTTTGCGCGAAACGCTAAGGGATTCTGACCTTGACAAGTATCGGTATGAGAATTTATATAGCAATCTGTTCATTTAACTGGTAATTTGCATTTATAGAAACTTATTTATTGAGATTGTTTTTTGCGTTTGCAGTATAGTTGTGATGGATGAAGCCCATGAAAGGTCTCTAAACACAGACGTGCTATTTGGGATTTTGAAAAAAGTGGTTGCCCAACGACGTGATTTCAAGCTGATTGTGACATCTGCAACTCTAAATGCGCAGAAGTTTTCAAATTTCTTTGGAAGGTAGTCTTCTGGTTTTGGTATAAATTTTCAACTCTTTTATGTTATGATCTTCTGCATCTGCTTGCTGAACATGACCATTTACTTTGTTGCAGTGTACCGATCTTTCACATTCCTGGGAGAACATTTCCTGTTAATATACTGTACAGTAAAACACCCTGCGAAGATTATGTGGAAGGTGCAGTAAAGCAGGCCATGACCATTCATATCACCAGCCCTCCAGGTGATATCCTCATCTTCATGACTGGCCAAGATGAGATTGAGGCTGCCTGTTATTCCCTTGCAGAGCGGATGGAACAACTTATCTCCTCCTCTAATAAAGCGGTGCCAAAACTGTTGATACTTCCTATATATTCACAGTTGCCTGCTGACCTGCAAGCGAAGATATTCCAAAAAGCGGAAGATGGGGCTCGCAAATGTATTGTAGCAACCAATATTGCAGAGACCTCTCTGACTGTCGATGGAATCTTTTACGTCATCGACACTGGTTATGGAAAAATGAAAGTATACAACCCTAGAATGGGTATGGATGCTCTTCAAGTTTTCCCTGTTAGTCGTGCTGCTGCTGACCAGCGTGCTGGGCGGGCGGGTAGAACTGGTCCAGGAACATGTTATCGGCTGTACACAGAGAATGCATACCTGAATGAAATGCTCCCAAGTCCTGTGCCAGAAATCCAGAGGACTAACCTTGGTAACGTGGTGTTGTTGCTCAAGTCACTTAAGGTTGAAAACCTTCTGGATTTTGATTTCATGGATCCACCTCCCCAAGACAATATTCTCAATTCTATGTATCAGTTGTGGGTCTTAGGTGCTCTTAACAATGTGGGGGGCTTAACAGATCTTGGCTGGAAAATGGTGGAGTTTCCATTGGACCCTCCACTTGCTAAAATGCTCTTGATGGGTGCTGAGCTGGGATGCTTAGATGAGGTTTTGACAATTGTGTCCATGCTGTCAGTGCCATCAGTATTCTTTAGGCCCAAAGATAGGGCAGAGGAGAGTGATGCGGCACGAGAGAAATTCTCTATTCCTGAATCTGATCACTTGACACTGTATAACGTTTACCAGCAGTGGAAACAACATCAGTATCGAGGGGACTGGTGTGGTGACCATTACTTGCATGTTAAAGGGTTGCGAAAGGCTAGAGAGGTGAGATCCCAGCTGCTAGAGATCTTGAAGACACTGAAGATCCCACTGACGACTTGTTGGCCTGATACTGATGTTGTTAGAAAAGCTATCTGCTCTGCATACTTCCACAATTCTGCTAGATTGAAGGGTGTGGGAGAGTATGTTAATTCTAGAACGGGGATGCCATGCCATCTACACCCGAGCAGTGCTCTTTATGGTATGGGATGCACTCCAGACTATGTCGTTTATCATGAACTGATTTTGACTACCAAGGAGTACATGCAGTGTGCCACTGCAGTGGAGCCACAGTGGTTGGCGGAGTTGGGACCCATGTTCTTCTCTGTGAAGGATTCAGATACATCGCTATTGGAGCATAAGAAGAGACAGAAGGAAGAGAAGACAGCTATGGAGCAAGAAATGGAGAATCTGAGAAAGGCTCAAGCAGAGGAGGAGATAGAAAACAAGCAGAAGGAGAAACAAAAAAGATCCAAGCAGCAGCAGCAAATTTCAATGCCTGGTCTGAGCAAGCGCTCTTCCACATATTTAAGGCCGAAGAAACTTGGCTTGTAAATGTAAATTTTACTGTACATACGATTCAGTCCTAGTTTTCTGCAGGATAGCAATGTTGTTGTTGACCCAAAAATCACCATATTCACATTTTTAAACGAAGAGTGATCAATGAAGAAGAGCTGGATGATATATGAGGGTATATGCTCATTTCATTTCGTATACATGTTCTAGTGTAGCTTCTTGGTTTTAGGCCTCGCAACACAAGTACATTTTGTTTTACGAATTTTGTGTTCGATAGTGGCGATAACATACCATAAGCAAAAAGAATCGTCTCTTGACCGTGATACTTGTTAAGTCATCCGGCGAGCATTCTCGGAAAAGAAAATCCTCCGGCTAAAAGCCTAAAACTGTCTCCCAAGTTTCAACGGGTACGACTTACGACATCGTTCGCAGAATCATTATAAAACTTGTATGTGAACGACATGTCGTTGAGAAAATGAAGCAACAAACTTCGGCACACGTGCCGCATCATAATAGGTCGAGTGAGCGAATCCTTGATGAGTAGAGCGTATAAAAGAAGAAAAGTATCTCTTGTTTCTGTGTCGGAGTGGAGTTCAGTTCTCCTTTTTGGGTTTTGGTAAGAGCTTCCCCTCTTATTGTGTTATTTCTTCCTCTCATTACTAGTTCTTGTGTTATTGGGTTTGCTCATTCAAGTTACACAACTTACATATAGTTAATGGGGTTCATAAAGATGTGGTTTTTGAGGGTTGAAACTACCAAAATTTTAGTGTAGTGGGTCACTGTGGGTGAAATCCTTTTGAGGTTGGTAGTCAAGTAAGGACTTCAAATCTGGGTAGTCGATGCTTCCCCAAATTGTAGCTGAAGTTTCACTTGTGTATTTGTTAGTTTATTGATGAAGTTGTTTTTGGTTGTAGATTTGAAGGAACTCAAGGGATTAGTAAAGCAACTTGCTTTCAGCTGAACACAAACATGGTAAGCCTTGAACTTTGCTGAAGGATTTATGGCTTGTGTAGGAGTGGTGTTAATATCTGACATAAGGTAATCTTGGGTTTTCAGTCGGCGCTCTTCAATTTTCAAGGCTTTCTAGCAGTGGTGCTATTGGTAATCTGTACCTGCACATATGTGAAAATTGCATATCCACCGCTTCTTGTGAAGAAAGATGGGTATGTTAGATTCTGTTTTACTTGCTTAATGGTGACTTAGGATGAAGGATGCCTTTGATGTTTGTTTGCAATTACGATGATTATCTTGCAAGTTTACAGTGATCTCATGATTAATCTAATTTGCTATATACTTCTGAAACATTATGATTGTACAAACATTATGTTTATCAAATCAAATTCAGTAATCATCCCTCTATCAATTTAAACACTGTATCAGGATGGTAATGGAGACTAGATTTGTATGAAGATTCCTTCATAGATGTGTCAATTTCTGGTGCACTTGTATTCTATTGTGGCTAAAGTGACCAAGAAAGATATTTAGTAGCTAAATCATTTTCCCTCAAATCAAAACATCACTTGACTTGCTGCTTATTTCATGGCTGCATTGCTGGCAGGTTCCGTGGTTTATTTTGGAAGGCGGCCAGAATAGGTAAGTCGTTAGAATCAGACAAGTTCCGTTTACTACTATAAAAAAATGTTGCTGTTTTGTTTACAAATGGTTAGCCGGTACTAGAATTGGATGGGTGCAAATGAACCAAGAGCTAGTATATAAGAGTGTCTTGGATAGTTTGTTTACTCTGTTTGAACACTTCTACTGCTATGCAGAGCTAGGCCATTATGTACTTTGTTTTCTGGCGATAAAATCTGTTTATGCAATTCTCATTGCCTCTGCTACCGTTTATTAATACCTGAAGTGCTGACAGTAATGTGGTTGCTGCAACAGGTGAGCGCTTAAGCCCCTGGGTGGCCGTGGGGTGCCTCATAATGGGCGTGTTAATTCTTTTTTAGTGTTGTTGTCGGTGATTTGTAGCTCCATCCTATTCTACAACGAGGAAGTTTGTCAAGTGGCTTGTCGTAACCGGAAAACTGTTCTGCGTTGTAAATAGAAGAGATCCAAAGTTCGTCATAATCCATTGAAAATCTTTTGTCATTCAAATAGCTGTTTTTGTGAAGGCTTTGTAGGTTGGGCTCTAACGGCCCTATAGATAATGTATAGGATTGTGATCTTTGCTTGTATATATTAAGATCTGAATGTTAGATGGGTTGTTTCTGCATGGACATCTACATCTAAACTTGAAGCCCTTGATTATTTAAAGGTAACTTTGATCAATTATAGAGTAAATTGAAGTATTGGTGAAGACACCACAATGTGCATGATAATCTCTGATTTTTATCAGCGAATAAAGGAAAGATTAGGATGATTTTTAGATATTAGAGGAGAGACGTTTTGATTCTCTACATGAACCAGAACTGAAGAAATCAATAATAATATCGGCAGCAAACACAAAACTAACCAACTTAAACTTGCTAATATCATGTGCCTGCTACTGTTGGCGAATCTACCAACTTGCCATGTCTACTGGTAAAAGTAAATGGCAGTTGCTCAGATCCTAACGAAAATGCCGGTGTTATAGACAGTGGGGACTGATCACTTAACTGCCAATGCTTTGCTTTCAAGACTAATAAACTTCACCAGATTCTAGTTGAGCAGAAAGCCTGTTCTTCCTTAAAGCACCAACTCCAGTTCATATCTTCATACAGCCATAGCAATTCAGAAACACAAGATAAAGCTTTGTGGAAGATAGAAGTGTACATAATTCTTTTTTTGAAGAGATGGGAAATTGTGTTCAAGTCCAGAAGTCCAAAGACTCGGCCTCAAAACTCCGATGCTCAAGCTATTCCAGGACAGAATGCATACTGATTCAGAAGCCTATTCGAGAAAGCGCAGACTGTCAACCGAGGCCCCATGTCACCGGTTTTCCTGAACTAAGTATGATGATTCACTGATTGATTTACATTCATAATACTAATGCTAGTGAATGTACAGTTAAGCATGCTGGTTACACTGTAGGTGATGAAGAGGATGTAGATTTTTGTCCTGACCCCTGGGTAGAATCTGATGGTGACGATTTCTTCAGTGTTAACAACGGTAATATTAACTAATAACTTGAATTTGTCTGATTGTCTCGATTATATTTTACTGTCATCAACACAAAAGAAGCTATAACCTTGGATTTTCTTTGTCTTTTCATTTTCATGCAGATCTTACCCCATCTAGAGGTGATACTCCAATCCACAAAAGCAGTGAAATACAAGTGGAAAGCCCCAACTTGATAAACCACAAAAACAAATCCAAGGTTCAACCGGTTAAGCAGCTGATTGAATTGTTTCATGAAAGCTTCAATGCTGATGAGTCTGGTAGCCATCAAAATATGCATTATGGGTCAGAAGCTGAATCTTCCCTATCTGACCTACCGCGTATTTCAAGGAATGTAAGCCCCTATCGCTCAGTGGTAAATCTAGTGTCGAGCAGGACAAGAAAAGCAACACAGTGTGCACATTGCTTCCTGCCAAAGTTGGTGCAGATCATAAGATTTAGTGAAAGGAAGAGACGTTGAGTCCTTCATAGGTGTGAACTGTGAAGTGTCTGTAATTCACATATTACTATTGTGTGATTGGAAATATTTCTGTTTGTTTCCTAAGCCCTAACTGGCTGTGAAGTCAGATTACAATCTATAGGCGTTTATTCGTGAGTTGGTTGGAACATAGTTAGAAGAAGAACATGATTAGTTGGTTGAAACAAGTTTGATGTGTGCACCACCTTTGTTTGTATTCCCAAATTTGGTCTATATATAATTACTCAATTTAGGACTTCTGACTCAGGGAAAAGAAAGAGAGAGGTTTCATGGCCAAAAGTAAACCCTTGAACCACTCATCAAGCCTTCATGAAAGAAAGTAGCATTTGAAACTAAACTCACAACAAAACTAGTTTATAGCAACTCCAAGATACAGTTCCAACTTCCAACTTCTAAAATGTAAAACCTTTTATCGGAAAGTTGTTAAACTAATTTTGAGCTATTTGAATTAAGATATAATCGTTGAATGATATCTGGTGTAGTGATAAGATATTTTTGTCTATTTGTTAAAAAAATTTGTAACTTAAATTTTGTCTTTATATGAAAATGAAAACAGGTACGTGGCTTACAATTTAGGGTGTGTGAATTTCACCTCCCAAATATAAATCTAAATCCACTTTAGTCATCCATTACTGATTAAAAAGAATGTGTTTTGTTTCAACTCTTTTGAACAAGGAAAATGCTTAAGACACTAAAAATTTATACCAAAACTCTATCCCAAATGATGTGGCACTACCACATCATCTCCTACATGGATTAATTTCCATAATTTATTTTTCAGTTATATATATCATTACAAACTTCCAATAGTAAAATATTTTCTTCTGCTAATTCGTGAGTGCTATACTCAACACTCAACCAAGTTTATGTGTGAAAGAATTATAGCAATTATGCTCTCTTATATATTGTTAAATGATTTAATTAGAGGTTTGTTCCAAGTCCAATTGGAGATGGCTTCTTCATATCAGGTTATTAACCTTATTCATGAACGTACGTCAGATATTATATATGGACAAACAATCTAACAATTTGCTTAGTACAAATCCCACAAGCTTCATATAATTACAGTGGTAATTCCAATTATATTGGGTAGCCGGTCGTAAAAAGTTAGGATGCGTGGGAACTGATACTATCATCAGGTGAAGAGTTTTTTNTTTTTTTTTTTTTTTTTTTTTTGTAGAAAGAAGACGTTTTTCATGAGAAACAAAGACATAAATATAAGAACTTTAGAGCATACAATCTACATAGATCTCAATCAGTCTGACAACAACCCATTGGTAGATCTGGATAAAAAAGTGAAGGCTTGGATGGTGATTTATGGGACACAAAGGCGTTGAATGATGAATTAGGGTTCTTCTTGTTCCTCTCTTTGATTTGTTTTTCTAATATTTTAATTCAAGAAACTGTTTTTTTTTTTAGAAGAAGAAACTGTTTTCTTAAATTAGCCAAAATCCATGTCAGTATTATTGATAAATAAAAGCGTTGAGGTGGCTTATGCCACATCATTTGGGATTCAAATTTTGTAAAATATTTTGGTGTCTCTAACAATACTCTTTGAACAAGGGGAAAAAATGAAAATGTTATAACAAAGACACGTGGCAGTGTGGCATGGATAAATGTGCCCGGGTAGCGCCAATTGGAGCGAAATATTCAAAAAGTACTGAAAGTCCAAATTGCAATATTGGGCCGGGGCAAACTGACCCGCCCCGTCTCACATCCAATAGCGTCGTCGTTTCAAACAAGAGCGAATCAAAACCCCTCCGCTTGTTCTACTCAGTCACACAGTGTGTCACACAGTCTCAGTCAAAATGTCAGGACCTGGAAAACGAAGCAATTTCCGGAGCCGAGTCAAACCCTTCAAGCACCTTGACGACGACGTTTCACTCCGCCGTCGTATCCCCAATCGCCGCCCCCGAAACGACAGCTCGATCAGAATCTTCAACGTCGATCTCAAAATCGCGCTAGGGCTCAGCGTCGTCGCCTTCTTCTTCGTTTTGTTTCTGATCTATAACCTCATCAATCATATTCCTCAAGCTCAGATACCTAGAGTCGTCACGCCGCTCCCTGCTCCCAAGCTCATGGACCTCCCTCAGGTATCGAATTTCGACTCGCAGTGGTTTTGTTTTTACTATTTACTATTTACTGCTTGTAATTTAGGGACTGAGTTTCTACCGGTGGTTGCAGTTTCAAGGCGAGCACAAGGAGAGCTTGTATTGGGGGACGTACCGGCCTCATGCTTATCTCGGAATCCGAGCTAGGTTTGTGTTTGTATTGTCTTGGATTTTGATGCATTGTGCATTTTCAGGCATATTAAGTGTTTTACGTAATGTGATTCAAGTATTTTGCAGATTCGTTATGTATTAATGTACTTAGTTTTGTGTTTTATGCATTGCTATTGATGTGTTGGTAAACTGTGTGTGTTAATTATTTGGCAGGACTCCTCGGTCTTTGATCGGGGGATTGATGTGGCTAGGTGTACAGGATGGGAGATATTCCCTGCGACATTTCTGCCAGGATTCTGATGGCCTTAGCCAATACGGGTGGACAGATCATGATGGGCGCAACTACGGACATCAAATGATTGTTGACCAGGAAATGGAGCTGGCAACTAGTTTCTTGAAGTCAAAGGGGGAAGATAGTGGTTATGGGGGCGATTGGGCAGTTCGACTTAATGTACAAAACCACAAGTAAGTAGCCTGTGAGACTTAGGAAATGACTAAATTCTATAATACTTGCTTCATCAAATGCATGGGGTATGGATAAAGTGTGATGGGAATTTACATTGAAATGGTAGATTTGAGTACTGTACTTACATGTATACCTTTAGATCTTCTCTTGAATTTTCTTTGTTGGGGGACGTTGACACCCTTTATTTTCTGCTTGTGATAAAATTACCTATGCATTCTTGTATCCATTTGTGTTTCAACGTAAAACTTTGTAAAACCAGGCTGTCTTCTTTAGCCAATCAATCGTATATTGACTTTTTTTCTATCATGCCGCTTCACTCTCAGATCTAATGCAAATGAGGAACTTTCAAGAAGTGCACATCTCTTTTTCTATTTGGCTGATGAAGATGGAAATGCTCTAACTGTAGGTGAAGACACATTGGGAACGTCTGAGAATTCCCTCCTTGCATCTGGTTCTCATATGGACATTGGAAATTGGCAGCTGCATCTGAAGTCAGAAGTAAGGTTACTAATGTTAGTTATGTTCTAAATAAATAAATAGTTGTTTATTGTGAATGAATCATGCCAGGTAGGACCTGGAATTATATTACGATGAACCTCCAAGTTGCTTTGTCCACCTTTTTTGTCTTAGATTGAAAAAATGCTGCCGTAGGTTACCATGCTCCCTGGCACTCACTTTAGAAACTAGCTAACAGTAATGGACAATCTGAGTATGCATCACTTTTCTGGACAAAACCATTTGCTCTCTTACAAGTGAGCATAAATGAAAAAAATTTGACCCCATATATCTATGACCAATTCAGTGTCAGTTCCACCCGATCAGTGTTGTTGGTCATTTTTCAGTTGTTTTATATTGCCAAAGGCCTTGATCATGATCTGTGACTTACAGTTCCTTGTTCCATCTCCAGGATGATTTGGAAATTCATTATTCTGGTTTCAAGACACCTCATATTCACAACTTATCTGATCTTGTCCAGGAAAATCTTGGACTACAAGTAAGATATATTCCATGTGTTTTTGTGCCACAAATTTCAGCTGTTGAATGTTCATTCTGATTCTTTCCCTGACTACTTGGGATGTGGTATGTGGTTTTCAGATAAGGAAATTTAATCGATTGCAGCTACCTGACTCATCTGATGATTATCCAAGTATTCTGGTTTTCCAGGTAAGTAGTCATGGCAATAAGGGTGCACCTGTACATGGTATTTGGGAAAACATCATACTTGTCTGACCAATTGCTGATCTGCTTTGTATTTATCCCCTGGGTATACATTCTTATCTACCCTCTATCTGCTTTCTCATTCTTATGCAGATCTCGGCTAAGATTCCCTTCAAGGCGGATATCACATTAATATCTGGAACTGGTTTGGAAAGTTCAAGAGTACAGAAGCGTATCAGCAGCCTTACAGGTACCTCTTCCTCTTACTCCCTCTTAATCTTGATAAGCAATAAAGATAGAAGTACACAGGAGTTCTACTGATACTCAATATAATAAGCTTAGGAATACTCAAGCCATTTTTAAAGTTCCAGCTTTGTAGACAGATTCCATTAAGGGTTTGTTAGTACTGTATCAGGAATCAGTCTTTCACACTTGTTAACTAATGGTTGAAACCAGAGCTAATTTTGCCTTCAACCTTGGGTTTCTTCAAGATTACGATTCTGCTTTCTGCTTTTCTTTTACCTGTGTGTTTCCGTTTCCTGATTTCATCGAAGTGACTCAACTCAAAAGTTATTTCTGTTCATAACTTTTGTTTTGTACTCTATGATATCAAGGTACTTCGCTAACCAGTCAACTGAAAGAGAAGCAAAGAGAGTTTGATTCAAAGTTTGAGAAGACCTTTAATTTAGATAACAAGGTATTGTATATGTCTTTGCACAATAATGCAATTTATTACAAAGTATTGCATGCAGTCTGACCTGGAATGCCCTTTTGAAGTGAAATCTTTATGTAGTCAAAGAAATATTTCTTCTGAAAGATGAATATATATTCCCATAAATTATGTGAAATTACAAATAGCGTTGCTCAATGACATTGTTGTTATATTCCCATTAAGAATACTTAATTGAATCTCTTCGTTTTGTTCTGGAACATATCTAAGCTCTGTTCCTACTTGGTACGGAAAAAAAGTGATTTCCATTGGTGCCTTATCACATTCTCTGGCTTTGGGACTCTTCCATTCATTTTGGGATTGGTATTTCGTTTTGAGAAGCTTATATGTAAAATTCAATTTGACAAATTGGCATGGTGGTTGATGATCCATATTGCAAACAGCTTTATAATAGTATGCCAAAAGTTAGGTGAATTACGCATCATAAAAGTTCATCAATTTTTCTTGAAGTTTCACATTATGTGCTTAAATGTTATTATGCAACAGACTTCTGAACTCATGTTTTTATGCTTGCAGGTTGATTCTGAATCTATTATTGCCGGTAAGGCTGCTATTGGAAACTTGTTGGGTGGCATCGGCTATTTCTTTGGCCAGTCAAAAATTGCTCTCCCCAAGGATTTGAATGTAAGTTATAGACCAGTTAGTTGGATTTCTGGTCTCCCTTCAATACCTTGTTCTGTTCCATTACTAGTGCCAAAAAAGTCTTACATAGATAAATCACTCATATTTTCACTTTATTCTCTTCTTTCTTAGTGTATGAAAAATAAATTCTCATAACCTATCATACTACCAGTTACATAATTTTGGTAGATTCCTGCTGAGTTAATACCAGATCCACAAACAAGGTAGTTCTGAAGATCAATTAGATATTGGAAAGATGAGATTGAATCATGATAAGTATTTTCTGGCTGGTTCTTATATAATGCTAAATTGACTATGACCAATCTTGTGAGCTTTCTGGCTGCACCATTAAAGCTATAAATACACTTTTGTACTTAATATTGACCTTTATCACTGTGTACACCAACGCACCATTCAGTACTTAATATTGACCTTTATCACTGTGTACACCAATGCACCATTCAGTTGGGTATTTTCTGTTGCAGCTGGCAAGTCAGGATAATTCTATTTTATATTGGCCTGCTGAGCTTTACACAGCAGTTCCAAGTCGACCCTTCTTTCCAAGAGGATTTTTGTGGGATGAAGGTTTTCATCAGCTCTTGATTCGGTTAGTTGTTTAAAGACTATCTACGTACATGTTACTCAGCAAGCAACTCTTGAGCTACTAAAACAAAAACTCTTTCACTCGGGCTACTTTTCTTACCGGGCAAGTTAAAATATTAAATATGTGCTTTTATTGCTTGCATATTACTGCCATACTGGGATTTTTTTTTGGTTGGAAATAAAAAAATTTAGATGATCAAGTGGATCCACCAATTTACATGTGTACTATCTGTCTCATTTTTTTGGTTCGACAATAAGACTAGATTAGATGACCCAAAGCATCTGCCAAGTTATATACTGTACTATAATTTTACTTTTGGCCAATGCCAAGTCTTTCATAGATGTCTTTCTATGTTGAGCAGGCGGTGGGATACACGCATTTCCTTGGACATCGTAGGGCACTGGTTAGATCTAATGAATATTGATGGATGGATTCCACGTGAGCAAATTTTAGGAGCTGAAGCTCTCAGGTGATATGCTTGTTCAGATATCTAGATAAGGTCCGTTCTTAGATTTTGTGAGTGCAAGTAATTTGAAACTGTTTTTTGTGTACCTGCAGTAAAGTCCCCAAGGAGTTTGTTGCTCAACTTCCATCAAATGGAAATCCGCCAACTCTATTTTTAGTGTTACGAGGTAATGATATATAAATTCCTTTTGTCAATCTCTCTGTACATTGCAGTTCAGTACTTTTGTGTGATTCTCAACCATACCCCTAAAATTCCATGTTTAGATTGTTCATGAAGATGATATGCTGCGATACATTGTTATATGATTGACTTCGTAGTTTCTTTACTGGTGGTATGCTACTACTTGAAATTATTGTCTTGATGTATAAGTGATTATTAATGTGATTGAAACTTTGTTTCACCAGAACTTCTTCATGGATTAAAGAAAAATAAGTTTACCGCTGCTGAAAGCAACGACATCTCTTCATTCCTAAAACAGGCCTATGTTCGCCTAGAAGCATGGTTTCAGTGGTTCAACACTACACAGTCAGGTATGCAATTTTTTTTTTCCTTTAGACTCTACCAATGATTTTCTATGCTGGAGGAGGGGCTATGAGTGTTTATGATCTGTTATTTCACTGAAAGACATGTCCACTCATGGGCATGTCTTTGATAAGTTATGACTCTGGGAGATGGAGTCGAACGTCATCTGAAATGTGCAGTTTTGTAAATCTGTGTACACTTGAAACTTTTGACTGATATGGAGGATAATTCTGTGAAAACAGGAAAAGAAATAGGCACCTACTACTGGCATGGGAGAGACCACACAACAACGCGGCAACTAAATCCACAGGTCCAGTTTCACAGATATATTATTGTATTAAAGGCTTGAAAATTGAAATCAAACAAAATTAGTTTTCTTTTTATCTTTGGATTAATGTAATTATCTTGTCTACATCTCGCTCTAATTTGGATCAGATTAGGATAATTTCTATGTCTAGATACACCAGTAGCAAACTGACATGATATTATGGTATCTCCAGACGCTGTCTTCTGGGTTTGATGATTATCCTCGTGCTTCTCACCCAAGTGAGGATGAACGTCACATAGATCTTAGATGCTGGATGCTTCTTGCAGCTGATTGCATGCATTCCATTTCAGAGCTTTTTGAGGAAAATAATTTTGGAAAGGTAACAAGCAAAAAAGAAATATGTCCTGAAACACTACTGAAGTTTACCAATCATTTGACCTTTAAAAAACTAATGCAGGAATATGATACTACGGTTAAGTTTCTCTCTGATTTTGAAATTCTGAACCAGGTTAGTTTATCACCATGATTCTAAAGTTGGTATGGTTATTAACATCTTTTTACTGGAAACTTTCTCACCGTTGTATTATGCTCTACTGTGGTGGGGCATTGAACAGGACTTTTTACCAAGTTTAATTTGAGTGTGGTGGTATATGGTATGCAAATCTCTTATCTTCTCAATGCTTGAACAGATGCACTATGACAATGCGTATGGAGCATATTTTGATTTCGGAAATCATACAGAAAAGGTATGCCGCATGCTTGTCATATAAAATCCTTTCTGAGGTTTCTCTGGCTTCTTTATTATTCTTGATAACTTGATTTGTGGCAAAAGGTGGTCTTAATACTGTCCAAAAGTGAATGATGATTGGTTGACACCAGGGCTCTCTTATAACATCATAGCATCTGCTGTCATATTATAATAGGATTTTACCAATATTATGCCATAGTATAGATGCTTTGCTCCTGCATCCAATCTCCGTAACAAGAAAATCTTTCTTGGTGGACAGCTCTTGTTGCTTTGTTGTATTTATTATGTGTCCCTCTTAATTTTGGGCATTTATTCCAATTCTAGGTTCGTCTAAGGTGGAAAGAAACGATTGTGGGAAACAATTATCCAACTCGAGAGCTTTTAAGGGAAGTACTGGAGACCCCCAAGCTGAGACTGGTTCCTCATATTGGTTATGTTAGTCTATTCCCCTTCATGGGAAGGATTATTCCAGCTGTAAGTTATTTGTTGTCTGAATGCAAAGATTTGTTCATGTTATGTTTACCAATTTGATACGTCTCTCTCCCGTTTGATTATAAATCAACATGTTTAAACTGCACAGGATTCGTGGATTCTGGAAAAACAGCTGGATCTTATATCAAACCGCAGTATCTTGTGGACGGATTTTGGATTGCGTTCTCTTGCTAAAACAAGGTGATCATATATACTGTATACATCTAAATCTATTGTGTAGATTTTTTCTTGATGGAGATAATCTTCTGTGACTTTTGAGGACCATGCTAATTCTAAGCACTAAATATTTGATCTTCTGTGCAATAGCTCGATCTATATGAAACACAACACAGAGCATGATGCTCCTTATTGGAGGGGTCCAATATGGATGAACATGAATTACATGATTCTTTCATCACTCAATCATTACTCCAGAGGTATGTACCCTAACTCATCTAGCAATGTGAAAACTATAAATAACAAGGAATTCTCATGATCTTAAAGAAAAGAAAAGGAATTGTCGAAACAAACTTCAACCCTTAATTTAATTATTGTTTTATTGTTTCAACTGTTTTAGAGGATGGGCCATATAAAGACAAGGCAAAAACCATCTATGGAGACCTGAGAGGCAATTTGATTAGGTATCTGACATTTTCTACTTATTTGGTGCTATTTATTTGCTTGTACTTCTCTATTATGCTAGTCTAAACTAATTTTATGTGCTGTAGAAATGTGGTTCGGAATTACCACAAAACTGGGTTCTTCTGGGAACAGTATGACCAGAGAAATGGCAAAGGTAAAGGTGCACGTGTATTTACTGGTTGGACATCTCTCGTCCTGTTAATCATGGCAGAAGCTTACCCATAGCTAGAGCAGACAATATAGGAAAGATCAATTGATAGTGGGAGGAACATGAAAACCGACTCCAAATTTTGGTTTCCCCGAAAGTTATAGCCGTGTTGAATGCGTTCAAAGCAGATAGTAACTTGTAAGATGTCACAAGGTGCATATTTGGAGTAATCAGATCACTTAAATGCTGCGTGCATTATATGTAAGCTGGATGCAAGAACTTGATCGAGGCCAATGCGAGACAACATTGTACACAAGGCCAAGCGAATGAATTTGTACTGCAATTTATCTGACAATGTATCTAGAAAAGGCAAGAACACTGATGAAATCAAATTTTCATTGCAGAAGTTAGTTCTAATTCCCTATGATCATATAAAATGATGTCCACAATTTCCTTTGGAAGTCTGAGAAACATAGAGGGGGCTATAACCTGGCACCAAGCACTCAAACTCAGAAAGTAATAATAATAATAATAATAACCAAATATTACAATTAAAATCCTAGCTCAACTCTTATTGTTTTTCCTTAATGGCACATGATATCTGTAGTGTCTGGATCCTCCTCTGCCATTATAATCTCCATATCCCTAATATCACGCTTCAAAACATTGCCAAGTCTCGCGATAGCCTCAGTCTGCTGTTGTAAGACCTGCCCAAAAAAAAATGACCGTTCGTTTAATCAATCTAAGTGCATCATGACAATATTAAGAAGGCATTTTTCAACTCAAGAATGAAGTCAAATTGATGTTCACAATAAAGTTGACTCTCACCTCTTGCATATCAGCAAGACTCTGTTCATGTATTCTGGTTGATCCTGGAAGAGAAACAAAACCACCAGCACCAAAAGAATTTGCTTGGACACGGGATATAGTTCGCAGGTTTTGTACCCTGCTAGACAGCTCTGCTCCAGATCCTTTCAACTGGAGTTCCATTTACTTGTTAGTGGCTTCAACCAATGTAGAATGAATAGGAAAAAAAGTCAAAGGGTCAGAAACGTACCTGTCTAGTTATTGCAGCTAACTTCTCAGCCAAGTCAGCTTCCCCTTTCATTAAAGGCAATCGGAAACCCTTGCCTTCTAGTGCCTCCAGTATTCTCATTACCTTTTGGGATATGAAGGAAACAAGCAATCAAGACACTTGCCGAATTAAACAATGGATAAATTCCACACAAGAATAATCCAAACAACCCAAACAGTCAAACATCGCTCATCCAGATGCCTGATGGAAACCAGATGTTGGTCAAGTACTGTCACAAGTTAACTTTGGTCCAAGCGATTATAAACCAGAGAGAAAACTTAGCACCTTATAAGTGAACCTCATTTCACAACTGTCTATCACTAGTTCATTCAGCTACTTATGATTTATGAAATTCATCTTACAAATTTTTACAGCCCCCAAATTCTATCTAAATAAATAATATAAACAAGGTGTTGCTCACCCTCAACAGGCGCCTTTCAAGACCTTGCTGTTTCTGTCTCATTCTTTCAATTCGAGGAATAGTGTCAGCTTGAAAATGTCTTTGTAGCTGCAAATGATATAATATAATAAAGCCATCATCAAAGTTATATGCATAACAGTAGACCAAAATTGAAGCTATTTAAAGGTACCATCTTGACATTGCTTTGGGTCATTTGCAATCTCTCGGCATCTGAAAGTATGACTTCATCTTGGAGCTGCATCAAATCAAGTCGACAACACAAACTTCAGTAAATGGTGACTAGGAGAAACAGACAGAACATATACCTTCCCAGTATATTAAACAAAGATATTCCCCATATTTCAGTAATAATCCAAATAAGCAAAACTGTTAAGGAGTAACATTATCCAAGTGAATTTTGATTGATAAATTTAAAATCGATACCTATGGTTCTATAGTTTACATATCTTGACAGGAACCAAATTCATTAATAGAAACAAAGGATCTGTAGAACGATAAGTAATCATCCTAGCAATAGAAAGCCACAGCAAAAGAAAGAAGATGAAACAAGAAACACAGACTGACAGACATCAGAAACCAAACCAGAAACTCTAAGAAACTGTCAACTGGAGCTCTCCAATTTAAACAAACAGCAAAATGGAACTATCCCTAAACTCTGAAGAGACTGAAGTCATGCATAGGGGTATATGTGTGTTTCTGTCAGTCTCACGATGCAAAACCAGAACATGTCATTTTCCTTTTTCCCCCATCTTTAACAATTATCATTAGAGAGTTTTTAAGCGCTCACAAATGTATTTACTTGGACACTTGACTTTGGTTCTACTCGAACTATTTAGCTCAATATTTATATCAGCAGTGCTTCAACAAAAGATATGGTAATTCAATGACAATTTGGTTAACAATTCTATGGTATTTATCCCAAATTTCAGTGGCACAGAGCTTGCAGAAACCCCTCCACTATAGCATCTTCATCAATAATGATACTAATGAATACCAGGTATCATAAAATTGAATACAACTAACGTTGACTCTTTAGTATTATATCACAGGGCATCAACAATAAAACCTCACACACAAGTGTTACACTTATCTCTATGCTTCAAACTAACAACAATTACCTTCAGGCGTTGCGAAAGATCCTTAAAACCCTGAACAAGCTCAGGCCACAACCTTTCTCTGTCGGTACTCGATAGACCTTCAAGCTTCCCCATAGCCTCCGCCCACATTATCTGGCAATTGAAACTATTCTCCAAACTTAGTCGGAGCAAAAGAAAACAAAACAAAAAACCAGATAACAGCACTAAATAAAAAATCAAACGGAGAAACAAAAAACTCACATCTGATACACCAGCAGGCTTCACCCTAAACTGCGGATCAGTTACGCTAAACAGCAAATGCTGCAAACATCAACACAGTCAATTCATTTCCCACATATAGATTCCCAAAAGTAACATGACAATAAGAAGCTTTGAGATAAACAAACAGAAATGTAGGGCGGGAAACTAAATAGTAATACATTGCGAAATTGTAACAAAAAAAAAAGAACAGAAAGTAGAAAAACGAACCTTAAAGCCATATTTGGGGTTTCCAGGCTCATCCTTATAAGCGTCAACAATAGCCTAATGCATAAGAAATCAAACAAGCTCAAATTAAACCAAATCGACAGAGCTAGGGTTAGCGATTCGGAATTTACGAGAGGAAAGCCTCACCTGAATGTCACGATCGGCGAGAGAGTAAGGGAGAGGAGCCACGGGAGCCATCTGAGTGGTCAATTGAGAAGGAAAGGGACTCTGAAACGACGGCGTCTGCTGCGGCTGTTGCTGCGGTGTACCGAACAGATTCTGCGTCCCAAATCCACCGGCGGAGGGAGCTTGTTGCTGAAACGGCGACGTTTGCTGCTGCTGCTGAGTCTGGGTCGAGAATGCGCTGTTAAACCCGAAGGCGCCGCCGGTGGAAAACGACGACGTGGTGGGAGTTCCGAAGGCCGGGGTGGAACTAGGAGTGAAGAAGGACGGCGCCGACGACGGAGTCCCGAAGGCGGAGGTTGAAGCCGGAGTACCGAAGTTTGAAGATGGAGTGCCGAAGGCTCCGAAGGGAGAAGAGGACGTCTGGGCTCCGAAGGGAGAAGACGACGATTGAGCTCCGAACATTGTGGCAGATTGTGGTGGCGGTGGTGGTGGTGGGGAGGTTAGGGTTGAGAGTGTGGGAAATTGAGGTGGAGGTAGAGTAGAAACCCTAACCCTAATTCTCTCAGGAGGAGAGCGGCATTGGAGGACTGTTAGAGGAGAGAGTGTGAAGAGTAGTTGTGCAGCTGAAGTGTGTTTGGACCTCTTGATTTTGAGGGCAGATTCTTCGCGGGTTATGATACCGAGCTCAATTCCTTTGAGGGTTTTTAACTTTTAACCTTTCAACTTTTCATAAATTAGAATTATACCGCCACCGGCGCCGGCGCTTTGGCGTGGTATATACATTCACGGTGTGTTTAGATACGGGTGAATTCTTAAGAATTTAATCCAAAAAAAGAAATTCTCAAATTCTTATGACGGTTTCTCTCGTTTGGATATTTATTCTGTGGAATTAGTAATTTTCACGGGAAAATAATCGTGGAATTTGAGAGCTTAAATTCCCGACTTAAATTCCTCACAAAATAAGCGTTATTTGTCAACTCCCTTAACTAAGGTTAGTCTGAATACAAATTCTTGTCATTTTAAAACTCTACATCATGAAATCCAAACAATTAAATTCTCAATTAATAGGATTTAAATTCATGAAATTGTAATTCCTATGATTTTGAAATTTCTATGGACATTAAAATTACTTTATCCAAAAACAACATTATGAAGCTGGTCAATGGGTTAATTGATTGATGGAAATGTTTATGATATGTACTTCATAGAATGTTATACATACAAATTATACTCAGCTGTTATACTGATTATATATCTAGTGTTAATGACAATATTATGGTTTCCTAAAAATAACAAGGACAAAATGGTCAGTATATATATAAATATAAATATTTACTACAACTAGACTCAGCTCATCGCTCATATGGGAAGACTTTTGTGACTACACTAAACAATACATGATCAGACAATATGATGTCGACAACTGAAAAAGTTAGAATTTATAATTGTCATGCTTTGAAATTTAACAAAAAATTTCTGAAATTTATAAGTTTCGAGCACGGTTGTTTTGTCAATCCACCTTGAAATTAAACAACACTAGAAGCCTCAACTCGTATTATACGTAAGATAATCGATGAGTCTTGCTTGAGGTCGTGTTGTATATAGTACGGATTAGAATGTCATGATTACTATTACGTTCAAGAACAAAGAATAACAAAACTTTCTTGCAACTTGGTAACATATCTATAGATTACAATCAAAACATGAAGGACCTTTCTCAATCCATTTCTCCATTTAACTGAAACAAAGTTGCAATTAAGAAACCAAAAGGTGTGCAGGTTAATAATTCAGAGAAATTTCAGAATATGTTAACTGATACAGAGAGAAGCTTCAAACCAAAAGTACATGATAAAACCAACATGAAATTCAGGCAATGCAAAACGTTCAGAACAGACGGTTATTATCAGAAACCAAATCTAGGCAACACAAAAACCAAAATCACTCGAGTCCTAGATTTAAGAAGTTCGCCAAATGTTTTCTACTCTTATTTAGGGTCTCTAACTTTCAGGCACACCCTTCAAGCATTGATTCTAACAGAGCACAAGCACGGACCAGACAGCTTTACCACTGAAGTCTGCCACTCTGATCCTGGAGCTGCATTTGGATCATACATCAAAGTACAGTAACCAAGTTCCTGTTGTAGTGAGAACAGTAGAAGTTTCTCACCCAGTATCCCAAATCGAAATTCAATACTATTGCTTCCTGTCAGTGGAATTTGCACCATCTTCCAGGAATTGTCCTCGGGATTGAAAATTGAAAGTTTCCTCTGGTTCTTCCACTCCATACAGAAGAGCTTCTTTTCCAGCACAGCATGTGTAGTGACCATAACACAGCCATTCTTCATCTGACACCAAGTGTGGGTCTTAGGATCGTAGACATCAACAAACTTTGAATTGCCAATGGTGAAGCTTGACCTTCCGCCCATAATATACAGCTTGCCCTCAAATCCACACGCAAAACAACCATATCTTGGGCGGCGAATACTCTCTATCAGTGTCCAAGTATCAGTTTCAGGATTATACACCTCAGCACTAGATAGGATGTTGCCATCTGCACTATACCCTCCAACTGCGTAAACCAG
This sequence comes from Fragaria vesca subsp. vesca, assembly GCF_000184155.1. Classification (NCBI taxonomy): domain Eukaryota; kingdom Viridiplantae; phylum Streptophyta; class Magnoliopsida; order Rosales; family Rosaceae; genus Fragaria; species Fragaria vesca. The sequence goes on from NW_004443448.1 coordinate 1,031,103, forward strand.
GCCACATAGTTCTGCACATGCAAAGTCATATCGAGCCACATTCATCTCAGCTAATTTGCTCCACCTACAATGGCAAACCATAATGTCACACAAAAGTAACTATACAAACAGACCGATTGTTATAACGTTAACCTTGTTCAGAGAACCACGTTAACATGCAATGTTCAATTTATAGTCATGCACTTGGACTCTGGGGTACCCTAATTAACATATATGAACAGCAACAGTTCAAGAGGACCAAATGAATAAACTACGTGTTTCCGCCTTCACCAGAGATATAAAAAGAAAATAAAAAAATAAACCCTACTGTTTCATACAAATACCAACTATGGAAAAGTAACAAAACGATCATTGCATGCAAAGAAATCATATCAAGATGCCTATAACTCAAAACTTGAGATTAATGTAATTCGTTACAGCTTAAACTAGTAAACAAATACATATGAGTTCATTGATTTAGGAACAGGATTTTGAGAAATTTAAACCAGATGATCCCCATAGGATCTAGTTTAATTATCATGCCTGGCCATTTTCCAGAAGAATGAATGATGAGCATGAAAATACAAAATTCCTAGTGAGCAAAATATTCAGAATAACTAGCCTAGACTCCAAACTTGCTAACATCGATAACTTAAACTATCAAAGTAATACTGAACAACAGTTCCTCACTAGTTGAGATAGGATACATGTAAATGATCAAACACAATTCCAAATCTTGCAGAGAAACAAACAAAAAACAAACCTGTTGATGCAAGAATCATAGTTGTAGACTTCTGGTGATGCAACACCAATCCCATCGATCACAGAAAAACCACCCACAATGACAAGCTTTCCACCAAGAACTACCACCCCAAACAAGGATCTTGTTGGACCAGGCATTGGAGAAAGAATACGGTGCTGATGTCCAAGGCAATCCAGAACCTCCCAACGGCTTTCTTTTCCTTCAGCATCCATGGTTAACACATAGAGCCACTCCTGAAGCAACCCAGCTAATTGTCGCACAGTTGTAAATTCCTTGCTTTGCATAAAGTGCCTCCATTTCTTAGACACAACACTCATAGAACAGAAGTCTGAGCGAGGAACAAGCGCAAGGCAATATTTCGATATGTCATCTGGCAGTCCAGGTAGAATGGGGCTGTCGAAATCATCTGTGGCTTCGGTTCTCAAATTACGAAAGCTCTTTGAGTGAATTGGTGTATCTTTCTTGAGCAAAGTGGTTAAACACATATTTGGTTCTTTGAATCTCTTTCAACTCACAAAATTTGGCATTTTCTAGATTGAGAATCTATGAGCACATCAAAAGAGATGCAGATCACTCTCATATACGATGAGTTAGGTTTCACCCAAAAACTTGTGTACTCAGAAATAGGCAAATAGCAGACAGTTAAAGGAATTCGTTATATCCGTCACCTATCATTTTACAAGACCAAGGCAGAAAAAATGTTGCAGAACGCATCACATGAGCAGTATATGCTGGCAACTTTCTATGTTTTGTACAGTTGGGTTGTAATTCCATAACAAAACTTCTGCTCCAAGAGTAGTTGGTTTCTGAGTTGCTTGTTCCTCCACACACAGCCTGAGTGTCTGCACATTATAATGCAAAATTAGCACAAGTCAATTACATGAGAAGTTAAAAAAAATTAAAAAAAAAATGCCATATACTTGGCCATATCTTATCAGTAGTTGTAGAGCTAGATAGGCCATCAACATACCAGTCAATGCCATATACTTGGCAGGTTTTAGCCTCCTCTAACTTCCATGATAATCACCTGAATGAAGTATAAACAACAAAAATTCACTTGAGAGATTATCGTAGCACAGATACAGCAAATAAAAAGTAACACAGTCACCAAGATAGCAGCAGCTAGTACCAATAAACACACAAAATGCACTCTCATTCCATTTGACTATCAGCCCACGTATTTCATGGACACCATCACAAAAGAAACAGTTCCTTTAGCATACTGCATTATAAGCCTAAACTTCTCTATGGATGTGTCATGACTGACCAGTTAATCACCACAAAAACAAAGAGACGACAATAAGATATAAAAAGTTGATACAAGTCATGAACAGATGAACCACCGGTTTTCCGGTTCTCCTAGTCAAGTCACTGCTTCACGGGAAGGGCCAATCCGCAAAGCAAAAGACCTAGCTATCCTCGTTCAAAATCCCAAGCTAAGTTATCTAACAGAAATTTGGTCTATCTTCTGAATCGAAAAAATAGTGCTGAGCCAGATCTAATAACAAACTCATTAGTATGAATCAAACCCATTATGCACTCAAAATACATACTCATATGCAAGAATTCCAGCTCACGACTATGAAAACCGGTCATTTTCATCACCAAAAAACGAATCAAATCTGAACCAACCAAACCTCTGAACCAGTAAAACTCACAGTTCATTTTATCTCACACGAGCTAGCTAACTCAGTATAAGTAACATTAGCACGACTCAACACAAGAAGCAAATGCATAAAAGCAACACACAATCTGAGATGAAATGAGAGAGAATAGAGACCTGTAAAAGGAGATTAAACACAGCGGTGTGTATGATCTGAGTGGAAGAGAAGGTGGGAAGTTTTATAGGTGGATGAAGAAGCCGAAAGAGAAGGGAGAAGGGATCAGATTGAGAGAGATAGAGAGAGGAAGAACACGTCAGAGTGAGATTTGCGCCAAACCAAACGGGAAAAGAATTAGCAAGAGACGACCGTGTTGCTTGGTTTTTATGTTCCCGAAACCAAGGGGATAATGAGCCTTTTTTCTTATTTTTTTTGTTTAATTCTTTTTTTAATTATCCCCTTGGTTTTTATGGTTTTATATTTTCTGTCCGAAGTGGATTTTGTGTGTAGGGGTGAGGTTGGTGAGTTGGTAACTTGGCTTGGTAAACGCATGGCGTGAGTTGTGAGGCTAGTTAATGTGACGGTTTTTCGCCTCATTCAAAATGTGATGGATACCAAAAGAACATAAATGCATTTTAGTTTGATTCGGATTAGAATGAAGGGTATAATTTATGACATTTGTAGATGTTATACCGAGACAAATTATTAGATGATTTACTAGTTACCAAACAGTGATTTGGAAATGAATATATATTAACGGTCATTCTCTGATTACCTGGTGTATGTTACATAAATGGTTATGTTTCAAAATACGTATGTCACATTCACGACAAAAAGGTTAATATCGAAATATTGTTTTTTTTTTTATCAAACAAAAAACTGAAATGCTACAACGAGTCTGTTATGAGTCGAACTCACTACCTCCCACTAACAAAGGAGATATTAATGTCACTAGATCAAATGGTACTGGACATATCGAAATATTTGTTGAGTTCTTGTTTCTCGATTCTAGTTTACAATTATTTGTTATATACAAGATGTTTTTATCATACGTTAGTGTAGCTAAAATTGAAATATAACTAAAACCAAAACATCATTATCGAAAAGAAAAAATTGTAAAAGATGCTTGAATTGAACAACAAGCTTTGAAATGGACAAAGTGATTTTCCAGTGTTTGAGGATCTGATCAAGCGCCACAAAGAGTGGTGATGCGGTTTCTTTATCAAAGCAGTCAATTCGGAACATCGATTGCAAGCCACAATATCCCACCATTTCCAAATCCTCTTGCCACCTGTTTGGTTCAAACCACATAATCCCAGCATTCCGGGATGTCCGAATCTCATAAGCTAAAAATGATTTGACTCGTTGGAGTCAGATTTGCTGCGTTTTCTCAATGGTGGCATTGTTGTAATATGAGTCCAGATTTGGGCATTTTCTGTTGTGGGGTTGGGATGAGATCGCCGTCAGTTGTGGTCGTGGGATTAGTTGGGATGGGAGGTTGAAGACGACGGCGCATGGGTCGTCGGATGGTGGTGGGGCCCACGGTTGAAGGGGAGGTAAAGGGGACGGACGGACGGACGGATGGATTTGGCGGGGGAGGTTAGCTACTTGGCTTGGCCTTTCCCTCTGGGCAACACCCTTTTGGCTCTAGCGTCACATACACACTTTGAAATATTAATTTCTTTTATGAATAACTAACTGAATTTTTATATCATTTTGGGGAATGATTTTACTTTTTTATTTTAAGTTTTGTTGAAAACATGAAGCATTGTTTAGATTAAAATTGATTCATAGAATCAAGCATTAGCCAATGAATCAAAGGTTTGGTAAATCAACTTTGAATGTACTCGAGAGTTTAGCAAAACACAAAGAATCAAAGATGGAAAGCGAACACAACATCCCCATGATACAAGTGAGGACCATCAAGATTGTCTCAAATTTTTAAGGACATATTTATTCGAAATACTTTAACTAGTAGTTTATTGAAAATGTAGATTTAACGGTTGAAAAATTAGTAAAAGCAAAATGTTTCGAAACAAAACAAAAGGTTTCTACTAAACTTTCAATTGACTATAATTTCTAAAAGTCCATATTAGTGTTTTTGTTCCTGTAAAGGAAGATAACTCGAACTTGAAACATCAAAATTTAGAAACAAAAGTTTTTAACGAATAAAGTTATAAATGTTATTTCGATCCATAAATGTGACAATAAGATTCATAACATAAAGTCAAAATACTATAGGGTCGTAAGTAGTAATAGAATTCAATAATTCATATCTTTAATTACTACTCCAAGACAATAATAGATTGAGAAAAAAAGTGATGAGCATGGATCACCTAGCTAGCTATTACCAGAGAGTCCATATCTAGTTAGCTACGATATACATATATATATATATATATATACACCTTTTCAGACTGGGACACCGTTTTGAAATTAAAGTGTGATGCTCCTCATTTTGCTTACTTTTAGATCATATTTTCATGGCTTCACTGTTCAGTGTCTAAAACATACCATGTAGATCATTCATGTAAAGCTTCATCTAATTTGAAGATCATTTAAGTACCGAATTAGATACATGCATATTCATAACATTAGCATTCGTTTGTGCTGCCCATGTTATAATAAGCAGTAGCTAAGGTAGCCAACGGCTGGTGTTTATCCTCACAGCTGTTCGTCGGAAAGGGGTGGCGGACACTTTGTCTGCTTGTCATTAGTGGAGAATCTATACATTATATTCTCTAATTTGGTGACCATATTAACCTACCTAATGAGGTATATATGAACCTTCCTTGAAGCTTAGCATTCTGTGACCAAATTTGTTCGACTAGTCAATATCGTTATTAAACATCAAGCTTCTAATCCTCCCTTTGATTTGGAATCCAGTTACGGGAAGAACTTAGATATGTGTCTTGTTATGGTGGTGCGGATCTGCCGCCGACGCTATCAACAATGGATCGACGGAGGATTAGTTTGTCGTAAGTTAACTTGTAAGAGTGTGCGGTTCCTACAAATTCAACTAGTAATTGTTGAAAGCATCGAACGTTCTATCAATTTTCTTGTATTCGTTTTCAAAATTTTATACGAAAAAATAAGAAACAAAATTGTAACACGAATTTTCACCGTCTATCGGTTGGTGCATAAAACATGTAATATGAAGTGCTTCATTTCCAAGTGAATCTCGGAATAATATACTCTGTATGTTCTTTTTGTTCTTATCAAGTTCTAATATTTCATAGCTAGTACCATGAAATTGCTCTTAGCTTGTCGTAGTTGGTACGGTAGTTAGTTGACACAGAAAAGTATGGACGGCATTCCAAAGGTTAAGGCCAAACTTGGTTAATCTGACCCTTCATAATTTTAAGAGATGTATACAAGGCACAGGGCAGGCAAGACATATCCTTAACAAGTTGGTCAGAGCTTATCGATTTGAATTAGTCCTACAATATATGACTTGGTGATGATGAGTTTGATGATCATATATAGATTGTTCATGTTTATCATGAAACGTAAGTTTGTGCTGTACTAACTACTACCTACGAAAGATAAGAACTTGTTCAATTCTTTGATCTCAAATTAGGTTTACCATATGCCCATATTCAGGATAGAATAATAGCATTGACCTATAGACATTTGTAAATTTTGAGTATAATATCTGTGCACATTGCTGATTGTTGTGGTTCTGATATTTATATATATATATTGTTGGTCAATCAACAAATTTTGTCTACAAATCCAATGCTCTTGTTTAGTTACAACCTGATCGATATCATTATATATACTGCTTCAAAATTAGAAGCAAATCAAGTATATTTGTTAAGGAAAATAATCGAGTTATGCAAAGAGGTTTAACTGTATGCAAAGAGGTTTTTAAGTGTTATTTTTGATGATCACATTTGAGTTATGTATTATGTTAACGTTACATGCTTCTTGTTAATCATGCATGCATTATATTGCTGCAATGATATATTCCTCCTTTCGTATTTCCCACATATTCCACGTTCAAAGAAATCAAGAAATAGGAGTTAAAAAGAAAAACGAAATTGAATATCAAGTAAAATATCATAATTAAACAAACTTCATCAAATTGATACATGAAATCATGAAGGTATGCTAAACAAATGAAAATTTTAAAATAAAAATGGAACACAAAACAAACCAAACCTTAAAAGCTGCCTAGCTAGAGTACTGATGCAGCTGTATACTACTACAAAAGCAAAAACTCAAAACCTAAATCTAGAAAAAAGTTAGCACAAAAACGAAAACGCCCAACTGACCCAAGGCAAGCTTTGGAGCATTAATGGTCGTCATAGCCGCTGAAAGTGGTAGCCTCTCTTGAGGATGAGAAGTTGAAGGAGAAGGTGCATGGCTTGGAGTTGATGGAGTAGACAATCCATAAGGTGCCAGGCTCGGAAAGGAGACATGATCGTCAGTTGTGGGAAGGCTGACAACAACCTCGACCTTCTGTCCGGCTTCACAATGATGAGGAACACCACAAAGAAAGTAATAGTGACCAGGCCTTTCAAGCGTGATATAATCTGAGCCGGAACTGTAAGCTGCAATTGGAGAGCTGGAGTTGCAGGATTTGAAACCTTGCTCGGTAACTTCCATCACATTGTGGTAGCTATTGTAAGAAAACAAAAGAGTATCGCCTACATGAAACTCTTTTGGTGATGACCATTGATTGTAATCGACTCCTATTATCCAACCACCTGGTCCGCCGACTTTGTAAACAGTAGAAGACAATGCAGAAGGTGTAGGGCTCGGAGTTGATGGAGTTGACAATTTAAAAGGTGAGGGGCTCGGAGTTGATGGAGTAGACAATCCAGAAGGTGCCTGGCTCGGAGTTGATGAAGGAGAAGACAATCTAGAAGGTGCCGGGCTCGGAGAGATGACCAGACTTTTAGCTGGTGTAGGAAGGTTGCTGACCACAACCTCGACCTTCTGTCCGGCTTCACAATGATGAGGAACACCACAAAGAAAGTAATAGTGGCCGGGTTTTTCAAGCGTGATTATATCTGAGCCGGAACTATAAGCTGCGATGGGAGAGCGAGGGTCGCAAGATTCGTAATCTCGCTTCGTAACTTCAAACACATTATGGTAAGGATTGTAAGAAAACAAAAAAGTATCGCCAACGTGAAACTCTTTCAAAGAAGACCACTGGTTGTAGTCAACTCCTATCGTCCAACCATCAGGGCCGCCAACTTTGTAAGCAATACCAACACCATAACAACTACCAGCACAAAGAACCATCGCAGCCAAAAAGACCAGCATACTATTTCTCTCAGTCATTGCAAAAATCTTTAATCAATATGGGGAGAGAGAGAACCGATATGAAAGAACAAATGATAAGCGCCTAAAATTATGAGTAATTATCTTGAGCCAGCCTTGTTTTATATAGTGAGTTTTGTTTGTGTGTCCAAAAGGGAAATGGATTCAAGTCATATTTGTAATTGCACTCGAATTAGCCTATAATCTATATCAACGTAGGTAAAGGTTTTTCTATTCTCCAAATCCCACATGATTTGTGATTAATATGGTTTATGTCAATTACTCGGCATTCCTTTTCTTTTGTTGAGAATGTTTCAATAGTAGCTTTTGGGTGTCCACTGTTAATTTTGGGCTTCACAGTTGGGCTGATCAATCAACTTTGATAAGAAGCCCGGTTGACCCATCGCCTTAATCTCACGACACGTGACCATCTCTTCCTTCGTATTTCATTTCGTAGTCTACGACCACCTGTATAATCTTCTCGATGGAGTCAGTCACACACACTCTCTCTCTCTTCTAACAGAATGAGAGTCATCACTCCCTAACCGCCTTCCCCAAATTTCCAGAATCGTCTACTCACAGTCACAGCTCTGTCACCAAACCACCGTCACCTCCATGCCGATTGCCTCCCTTTCAATCCTCCGCCACCGCTTCCTCACCGCCACCGTCACCGTCACTCTCCCCACCTTCAACAACCTCCTCCGCTGCTGCGCAACCTTCCGATGCGTCCCTGTCGCAGCAGCGAAGCAGCACCAGAACCCTAACGTCACCAGAAAATCGCAGCCGCCGGATAAGAAGCTCCTTAAGGCCAAGCAGACCTTCAAGGACTACTCCTCCCTCGCGCCGGTCCTCTCTCCTCAGGACAAGCCTCCTCTCTCGGAATCCCAGACCGTCGGCACCGTCGCCTCCGCTCAGGCCAACTTCATGCGCGTCATCGTCGATGCTCCTGGAAAGAAGAGCGCGGACGAAACGGCGTCGTGTTCTGGATTTCAGGTGGAGCTGCTCTGTGTAGTGAGGGCGCTGCTAAAGAAGATAAAGAGGAGAGTGTTAGTTGGGGACAAGGTGCTGGTGGGGTCCATTGACTGGGTGGACCGCCGTGGAATGATCGAGAATGTGTACCGGAGGAGCTCCGAGATTCTTGACCCGCCGGTGGCCAATGTGGACCATTTGCTAGTGCTTTTCTCTCTGGAGCAGCCTAAGCTTGACCCCTTCGCGCTCACTAGGTTTTTGATTGAGGCCGAGTCCACTGGAATTCCACTCACGCTTGCTCTCAACAAGTCTGAGCTGGTTGACGAAGAGGTTCGATCTCGATTCCTTGTTTGATTTTCTTCTGGTGATGATCAGCTTGGCTTATTAGCTTTGAATTACTCTTTCACTATGTTTAATTGTTATGTTTCTGATGCATGATTCATAGTTTCATACATATGCTCTGCACATTTGGTTAAGCTGTTTAATAGTCTTATACAAGTAAAACTTATCTACTGTTGTGATTTGAAGAGAATTGACGTGTATACGGTAATGCTGTACGGTTTGTGTGAGTGAAATGGTACTTTAGTTGCACCAATCTGAGAATCACTGAGCTGTCTATAAGAAGTAAATCATACCTACTGTTATGATGTGAAGAAAATGTACTTGTGTACGATAATGCTGTATGGTTTGTGTATATTACTTTTGATTATGTGAACATTTAGTTGCACCAATTTGAGAATCACTGAGCTGTTTCTTGATATTGTTATTTGCTTTTAGCATTATTTGTTACGGTGAGGTAGTGCAAGTGCGCTTATTGTGCTACAGTGAAATTTTATGCAAAGTTTTGTGCTGATTATCAATTTGTATCTTACTTGTCAGTGCATTATTCTCCTTTGGTAATTGATTGATTCCTATGCGAGCCTTTGTTGAAAATATGCAGACAAAGGGTACATGGAAGTCTAGGCTACATAAGTGGGGCTACAAGCCACTTTTTTGCAGTGTTGAATCTAAATCTGGACTCGACTCTCTTACTTTTATTTTGAGAGATCAAACAAGTGTAATTGTCGGTCCAAGTGGAGTTGGAAAATCTAGCCTGATCAATGCTTTGAGGAATAGCGACCATCATGCTTTTGATGCTGCAGAAGTGGATAATCGGCTTGATCAAGTGGATTTTTATCTCTTTCTGCTTCGTTTTACATTACCGTGTACCATTTGTTTGTGGAGATTAGTTGCTCATTCCAATTCTTATTTCCATGTGCTTATTTCAGATTGTAGGCAGCAAGTGGTTGGAGGATCAGCGTGTTGGACAGGTTTCAGTAAGAAGTGGTAAAGGGAAGCATACTACCCGCCATGTTTCCTTGCTTCCATTGTCTGGAGGAGGGTATCTTGCTGATACTCCTGGGTTCAGCCAACCTAGTTTAATGAAAGTAACTAAGCAATCTCTGGCACAAGCTTTCCCAGAAGTATGTGTTCTTTACACCATACAATGTAGTTCATTCGTGTGTGTGTGTGTGTGAGCTAATTTTGTTACATTCTTCACTGATGTTAAGTTTATATGTTCTAATTGTGTGTCTTTATTTCTCTTCAGATACAGAGGATACTCAATGACAGTGAAGCTGCCAAATGTGCATTCAGTGACTGCTTGCATTTGGGTGAAAAAGGATGTGTTGTTGGGACTGACTGGGAAAGATACCCATACTATTTCCAACTTCTTGATGAGATCAGAATCAGAGAGGAATTTCAGTTAAGGACATTTGGAACCAAAAAAGAGGGTGATGTAAGGTATGTTTGAATTCTAAGAAGCTGGTTATTAGTTCATTGTCCATGTTTACTGAACTAAATAGTTCAATTTCTGCTGTTCAAGTATACTCTTTTTGAATGTGGAAATAACATTACTATGGTTGCTATGGCGAACATATTGGTAGTATGATAGCTGCCCTTACTTTCATCATCCTTATTGTTTCCCCGATTTGAAAATGCTCTGTTTAAATGTCATTGCATACCTGTATGGAGTTATTCTTATGAATATATGGCAGCTTAACTCTGATAACTTTCATCAACTTAATTGTGTTATTGGAGACGGTTCTCTAGCATACATCTAATGGTTCCTATTCATTTTCTGCTTCTGATGATGACCCAAACCACAGTGAAGTTGCATCTTTAGCATAAGGTTACATACCTAATGCACTCCCTTTTTGTCTAATTAAGCATTAGTGGCCCAAAATATAGTTCAGTTCTATGACTTCTATCTGTGGGAAAAAGTTACATATCTCAGATATTCCATATTTCAACCCAATGACCCAAAATATGTAGTTAAGTTTGTCCACAGCCTGTAGATTTCCTATCTCACACATTATGTTTTAGTTTTCGTACTGAAACTCAAACGTTTCATGTTTAATTGCAGGATCAAGGATGGACAAGCTGAACCAAGGTTGGAGCGTAAGAAGCACAGGAGAGTATCACGCAAGAGTATGAACCAGTCGGTACTAGATGAATTAGATGAGCTGGATGATGACGACAACTTACTAGATGAGGTAAAGTGGTAGGCCAATGAGTAAGAATGGATAGGACAACGAGGACTCAGAACTGGCAGGAAGTTTGCTTCATATCAAAACATTGTAAATAGCAAGTTCGAACTACATCTTGTTACACGAGGTTAGACTGATATCGGCCGTACAGATAACATAGTGAAAATAACCAGACATTCTCTGGGGTCTTTTTTGTGATATCTGATATGTAGGCAAATTCTTGTAAGCTGGTAATGACTGGATGACACAGATGTTTAGACTTGATCATCCTTACATCCTTTATCTAGTTAATTGGCATGTGTACTGTTCTGTTGTGTTTTCTGATTACTGTATGTGACTGAACCATTCTAAACATAAATGACTACTCCTGTGGAGATGAGATATAACCAGCGGCCGATAATGTAACCGGCCGGTACCAATACATGAGGGGTTTAATGCAAACACAATCAACTGAACAAACATATTCTTCCAGTTTTTCGATTAGAAAGAGGCAGATAACCCGAAAACAGAAAACGGCCAAAAACAAAGATCACACAAAATTGTTATGAAGTGAAAATCTTCTGGTCATTGCATAAAGGTTAGAAATTTTAAACCCGAGTACATTGCAATTGATAATCCAAACACAAACTTTAGAACAGGTATGACATAACCTAAACCAACGCTAATTCATTGACCTACTTAGCTTTGGAGCCTTTCTTCTTGAAACTCACAGGCTGCTGCTTCTGAGGCTTGGGGTGCTTCTCGGCTTCAATTGGATCCAACCACTTGAGAGGGTGGCGATTGAAATAGGGCCAATTGGGGACAGTGATCAATGTGGTCAGAACCACACCACCTGCATACACCAGCATCATCACCTGGAACGAACCCATCACGTAACCAGTGAGAAACCCAACCACCGCGAACACCAGCAGCATTATCTGCATCAGCTGCTCCGCTAGCTTTTGCCCTTGCCAATCCATCTGAGAACTTTTCGCGAACAAACACAAAAGGTCAATCAAAACCCCAAAACCGTAAATAACGAAAGAAAATTCTGGATCGGAAAGCGTGATCCTGAATTAAAAGGAATTGAAAATCTTTGGGGAACTTGGATTGAATTGAAAGAGAGAGGGAGGGAGTTACCAGGGAGAGCACTCTGAGATTGCCTGGATTTCTGAAGAGAGTGTGGATATGTATCTTGTGTCCGGAGAAGACTGGAAATTGAAATTAAACGCAAGGGAAGGAAATAGAGATCGTCGATCTTAAATCCAACGGCAGATAGTTCGTCTTCCTACGTGGATATTTATGGTGGTCTTTCGGTGACAAGGTAATATTTTCCCTGCAAATAGGAGGGTGCCACGTACTTGATAATTTAGGGAACAAACTTGAATTCTTTATGGTAGAAAATAAACTTTTGTTTATTATTATTGGGGAAAATAGACTTTACGAGTTAAAAATTAAAAGAAAAAAATAGGAATGTTAAAATAAAGAAGATAATAATTCGGAGTTATATGTATTATTAACTGATAAGAGTTTCTTTATATAGAGGATTGCTAAGTACCTTTTATTAGTAGGTAGAAAAAAAAAAAATCCTTCATAGCATAGTAAACCTATTACAGCATGGTAATGTATGCCCATTCCAATCAGCATTAGACCAAGACATAGGAGAAAGTTGATTGGGCTAATGATAAAATGGTACATTTTTTTTTTGAACAGAAATTTCATTAATAATAAAGAAAATTACAGCACAATGGAACGATCGGTTATGATGCCTACACCACAACACACATTCCTAACAAGATCTATAGTTACGGGTCCGTCACTAAAAGCAACATCCATGAGCCGAAAGGGCCTAACCCTTAACCAAATTTGACGCTCAACATGAGCTACCAAAGCCTGAGAGTCACGATACAACCTTATCACCAACAATAAACCGAGCCAATTATCCTTCTTCAACACCGTGTCTAAAGACCACCAGACCACGTGCAAAGGTAATCCACCCACATGTTGACAACCAGCCAGCACCGAGATAAACCATAATCCCCAGGTATGATGCCACCAAAGTAGCACACCAACCAAACCAAAACACCCTAACCCTCGCTCAAAAGAGGAGAGACTTATTAAACCTAGCCAAAACCAAAAACCAGAAAACCCTAACCAGGAAAAACAACAAACAAAAACAGAAAAAACAAACCAGGTTAGGCCCAAAAGGACCCAAACCCAATTAGCAACCCTAAGAACAAAGAGATCAAAGCCCACTAGATAATTCCAGCCCAAACCTTCGTTGGCCCACCTCATAAAATGGTACATTTAGAAGTAATAAATGATAAAACTGTTAACAAATGTTCCTTGATGATAAAACAATACACTCATTTAAATTCTTTAAACCGTTTAGTCCCATAATTTTAAAAATATTACATATCATGCCATTAACAAAATAATAACATATTAACCATTATATATCTCTCTCTCTCTCTCTCTCTCTCTCTCTCTCTCCCTCTCTCTCTCTTCTCTTTCTCTCTCTCCGGCGAATCACTCTCTCCGGCGAACCCGTCGTCTTTTACCGAGAGATTGATGCCGTTACCAAAGTGAGCTCAGAGAGAACATATCTAGAAGCACACGACGGAGCTCTCCGCCGTCGTCATCGACGATTTCATCCTCTTTGATTTTTCTTTCATCCTTCAACAAATCTCTTATGTCATGGCTTTTCGAATTAATTTCGATCATCGTCTTCAGCTTACAAGATAAGCTAATATGTTTCTCTCTTCTTTATCAATTGATTGCTTTTTCTTTTTTATGTGATTAAAACTAGAAATAGAAAAAGAAGCTTGAATTCATGGGTTTTATTGTATTTTGGGTATGTCATTTATGAAATAGAATGCTGTGTCATGAATCTTTTATTGATTAGATTGTAAATGCATGTTTGTTTGAGATGTTTAATTTGTGTTATGTTATTTGGTTATGCACACAAGGTGTTTGAGAAAATGTCTATGAATGAATTTTGGTGTTTTTACTCGATGAGAGCGCAGTGGACCTTGATGTGCTAGCGAGGGCTGACCTTCTCAAGTTCTTAAGCAAGGAATGTGAGGAAAGAGATGCTACACGATGCAAAGAGATGCACATTAAAGATGAAAGCTTAAGAAATACGGAATTTTGCCCAGATTTTCAGTCAAATTCGACGGCAAATTGGGAGCAGCTCAGAGCGATCCAATAAACTTGCCTTATATCAACGGAAAGCTAGAAGAGTCTAGTTTCTAGAACATTTCGCGGATCATTGATAGCTATTTTCTAGAGAAAAGTTATAGCCGTCGGAAGGAAGGAAGGTCATTCTGCAGAAAACTGGAAAATGAAGGAGAAAAGTCTACCAAGCAAGTGTTTAAGGACTTAAAGTGTTTAAAGAGATGCAGAGAGTTGGGGGTTTTGTTGAACAGCTAAATGAAAGATTATTTGTGTGAAACATATCTCTATTTATTAAGCTTGATGTTTCTGTTTTTGGGTTCTTCATTTTCAACACCCAAACAACTTCATAATGTTTTATACTTATGCAGATTGCATTGAGGAAAGGTAGTGATAAAGTCATACTAAAATCAATGTTAAGTGCACTAAAGCATTGTGACAATAATGGTTCCCTTTCACTTCCTACTCTATTTTGTAATGAATTTTGGATTAAACGATGAATGAGGAAAGCCAGAGTTCTAAGAGTTGTGTTAGCACTAAATTGTTTTCCTAGGTATTCTTAATTTGATGATTTACAATTAATACAGATTGCTTTACTTTGCCATATTCTGCGTTCTGTGTGAGAAAAAGAAGAAGTGTAGCTTGTTATGTAGAATGTATGAAGCTACACATGTAACTATCAGTCGGTAGTTACATGGATAGTTACATCGATAATTACATGCATAGTTACATAGATGGATAGTTACATGCATAGTTACATAGATAGATACATGAATAGTTACATTGATAGTTAGATAAGTAGCTTAATGTAGATACATAAGTCATTTACATAATAATAATTGCAGCGTGTCGCTGCACCACAACGGTAGCGTCCCGCTGCACCGCAATGGCAACGTCCCGCTGCATATTAGAACATAAATCTATTAAAATCCATGTAACTAGCAATGTAACTACCCAGGTAACTAGCAATCTGTAGTTACATGGATAGTTACATGCATAGTTACATAGATGAATCGTTACATAGGCAAGTACACAAGTGTAACATGCATGTAACTACCCAGACAACTATCAATCTGTAGTTACATCAATAGTTACATGCATAGTTACATGCATAGTTACATGGATAGTTACATGCATAGGTACATGGATAGTTACATTGATAGTTACATAGACAGTTACATTGATAATTACATGCATAGTTACATGGATAGTTACATAGATGGATAGTTACCTACATAGATGAATAGTTACATAGACGAATAGTTACATTGATAATTACATGCATAGTTACATGGATAGTTACATACATAGTTATAGTTACATAGATAGTTACATGCATAATTACATGTATAGTTACATGGATGGATAGTTACAAGATAGTTACATGGATGGTTACATAGGCAGGTACACAA
>NW_004443448.1:1047920-1058171 GCF_000184155.1 Fragaria vesca subsp. vesca
AGAGAGAGAGAGGTGAAATTAGAGAGGATGATATAATAGTCATGTAAAAAGTGTGAAAATAGATCTTTTAATCATTTAAAATGTTATAAGGTGACTATTTTATCATGTGACATGTTTTAATGTTGACTTTTTTATTATCTAGAACATTTAAAGACTTTTTTATTATTTGTACCTTTAAATGGAAGTTTAGTGTTATATACCCAAATTGATTTACCCATCTCGGATGAAAATTCATCAATCAACCGTTGGTTGGCTGAATGCCTAAATTGACCCACTAGATTAATACTTTGAGCAATTGATTGTAAACCGGAAAGCCAAATGCAAAGCAACCACAATTCGGACGTTATGAGACACTACACTACTCAATTGTCTTGCACATTGCAAAACATTTCACTACTTTTCAATAATCGGTAGGTAATTGGTAATGAATACTAATGATTCATTAAAGGCATTCCATGAGTTTGGAATATGTTCCATGCAACAAAACAATACATTCGCCTGATTTGCAGAGGTAGTGTAAGGCTGCATCAATCTTCAAATGGGGCAATACTGCTAAGCTACAAATTCCTCCAGGGATTTATTATCCCAAGCATAGTCAGCGAAGGCAGAAACAACTAACAACGTATAGTTGAAGGGTCTAAGAGGCTAAGATTAGAAGCATACTGGAGCGACAAGAAAACTATTTAACAATATGCCCATGACAATCTATCATAGTATCTGCATAGGTTTGTAGCATTGGATTTCAAGGTGTACTCAAGCAAACCAACACAGATCCAAACTAAAGATCATCTGGAATTAACAGTACACAAGGTGGTCCAAAAATTGTCTGCATAACATCTCAAACTATATAATAAGCAACAAAAATTTCTCATAATAAGAAAAGGCACGATAGTCGGGAATTCTTCAATAGGCAGGTCGAGTTGTCACTCAAGCAGAATCACTGCGAGCACCTTGAGACTTCCTGGATTTGCTGGTTGCCAATTGGGAGTCAGGCTGCAATGACATAGGGAGAAAAACAGTTAGGAAAGAGCAAAAGAAATTGAGCTATAAATAGGAAGGACTTCCATTACCATCAAAATTTTCATCTTAAGACTAAATAGGAATTATGTCAGTACCTCTTTCTTCACAGGTTCTTCCTTCTCGGCCAAAGTGAGCTCAATGTGGCATGGAGATGACATGTATGCTACAAAGATTAAACAAAAGCAAAATTCAGAAAAGTAGGTTGAAATTAAACACAAGAACATGAAATCAAAATGCACTAAAGTCGAGAACATACGGTTGATTCTTCCATGAGCACGGTATGTTCGACGTCTTTGCTTCTGAGCTTGGTTGACTTGGATGTGAGATACGTAGAGAGAGTCAACATCCAAACCCTTCACCTGAAAGTGGTAACCAGTAGTTAGTTCATGTAAAGGCTAAATCCAACAGTGGAAAGCGAACAGGACAGAAACTTACTTCAGCATTGCTCTCAGCATTCTTGAGCAAATCCAAAATGAACTTGGCAGACTTCACAGGCCAGCGCCCTTGGCCATTGGAATGCCTGTTCTTGGCCTGAGCTGTACGCCCAACACCACGGCAGAAACGTCTGAAAGGAATGGCTTGCTTGTGAACCAAAACATCCTCCAGATATCGCTTTGCCTTAATCAAGGGCATCTTCCTGATAGAGAACGCGGTCTCCCTTGTGTTCTGTCAAAGAAAATAGGAAAATACAAAGAAACATGAGTCTTAAATTCATAAAACTACACATATGCTTACTTCTCTACAGAAAGTACAATATAGTACCAGCAACCAGCCTATGATTATGAAACCTTATAATGTCACTGGAAAAGTTTTAACAACCAAAAACATATCAATCATGCATACAAGAACTGAGATTGACACTCGCATACTTGAACGTATCTCATCATCTAGAAATGACACTCTGTAAAGACTTCTATCATCGACTTCAAACAAACAAATACAATAGCAAAGACACAGGCATTCGATTAAAATGTCGCATGGTTTACTGAACCTTCAGCCACAGAGAGCCACAAAGACACAAAACAGAGGTTCACCCAAGAACTTTGCTACCAATTTCCCTGACGGTTACGAGAGACCTATTCACATAGGGCAATAGGACCCTGCTTTTATCATCAGGTTTCAATCTAATTCCCTCACACATCTAAACCTAATCATACTTCAGCTGAACTCAGCTAATCACAAAATATACAGATTCAAACCACAAACACATACCTTGAAATGAACTCTGAGGTCAGACCCCCTAGCCTTGCAAGCTGTAAAAATAAACAACAAAACTTCTATTAGATCCAAAAAGCAGTTTCAGAAAAAATCAAAGCCCATTGATTTGAGATTCATATAAGAAAATATCGAAGAGATCTTACACTTGGTGATATTATCGGGCTCCTTGGAGTACTTCACCTGAAACAACAACAGAGAATGATTAATACATGAGAAGCGGCAGAGATGAACAGACTAGATTAGGGTTTTGAGATGCGAAAGAATAGAGAATGAAGGTGAGGAGGTACCATGGCGGCGGCTGCTGCTTCTGCTTCAGTGACGGGGTTGTGCGATAGGGTTTCTTTCGCAGAAGAGGCGAGTAAATATAAGGCTTCGGCTTTTATAAGCGAGCAAAAGTAAAACTAAACCCTAGGGAGCGAAATGGACCCACACTTGAGATTGGGCTCAGATATCGAATTTGGGCTTCAAATTGCTCTTGCATGGCATTCGAGGCCCAAAATCAAACCTAGGGTTTTGGAACTTTTTTGCTCAGGGTACAGTCCTCCCGTTTTAAAATTCCTTTTCGCTTCCGGAACAAAAGACCTAAATAAATACTGCAGTACTCTTCGTTTCAAAAAGAAAAAAAAGCAAACACTCTTTACCTCAATAACATTAGGGTTCCCTCTGTAACCAAAAAATAAAAAATAAATAACATTAGGGTTCCCTCTAAGAGAACAAATAGAATTGTTTTCCTCGAAGACGTTAGGGTTTCTTCAACGGTTTCTTCTGTTGAAGTGCTTGATCGACGTCAACGAACCAAAAGTGGAGGAGGATGTCAACTACAACGTCAACCTGGTGCGATCTCCCACTAGCCCTGTTAGAATTGATCTTGCAGATGCTTACTTTCATCGATATATTTCGATTCAAATCCGTATGTTCTTGTTGGAAACGCGCTGTAGAATCGTATACCTCTTCTCCATATTTCTCTGAAGCTCCATGCATGGCTCTTAGTACCTCCGGATCATCAACAAGAACATACTGATGATAATGATGTTGATCACTACTTCCGCTTCTTTAGCCTCTCAGAGAGTTCATTAAAATCAAGACCTCTTTCGAAGGCTTCGATTGTCTGGCCTAAAATGTGCGGGTTCCTCACATGGCTGGCTTGCGATTGCAGCATCTACAATGATACGGTTTATCTTCTCAATCGACTTTTGGGTTCCAAAATTGATCTCCCATCGCTTTCGACTCTTCCTTACTTTATGATAATATGGGATGGCAGAGTTCACCAAGTTGTGCCAATATGGGGTGGCAGAGTTCACCAAGTTGTGCCATCCTCCGATCCGTCTCGCAGCAATAACTTTTTCGTTGTGGTGAGGTATACCACATATGAAGAACAAATGAGTCTAGCTTTTTGTAAAAATGGAGATGAAAGATGGAGTAACTTAGGATGGCATGAGTCATGTGTGAGTGTAACATTCCACAAAGGCCACTTATATTCATTAGGCATGGAAGACCTAAAGGTTTATGACTTCGGAGGAACTTATCCTATGCAAACCATGGATCTTTGCCATGGATTAGGAGAGCGTCCAATACCTTTCAGGTTGTCGAAGGCATGCCACTCATGTGTGATTACAGTGGATTCATGGGCGAGCTTTATTTGCTTGTGAATCCCGACTTCACATCCAAGAAGTGGATTCTGTTGGAGAATGTGGGGTAAAAAATCAGAATTAACCACCTGCATTTTTACTTTACCTTTTTACCATCTGTTTTAACTATTCTTATTTTGATAATAATATCAACGGGTGTATCTGTTGGAAGAACCATTGCAACTCCATTGCAACTTTTATTGGAACAGACCATTGCAAATTCTGGGTTCTAACCAAAACGACCGATCTACACCTCTGTTCGTCAAACGCTGTCTATCGTCTTTATAAAGACGACCAGCCCAACAGATAGATTAATTGGAATCTCCTCTCTCTTCTCCCCTTATTATTTCTGAGAAACACAAAGTAGAGTTTGCCAGGAATTCAATCGAAGTGCATCGATTGAATTCGATAGTTGTATCCTGCAATCGAAGTGCATTGATTGAATTCGATAGTTGTATCCTGCAAGATAGACGTCCAAGATCTACGTGCACAAGAGTAGGGACGAATTTCTGTCTTAGGCGATTGCTGCAAGCAAGCCTCTATCAAATTCAACAAGTCAGTTTCATTGCTTTCAGTCATTTGATTTCATTTCATAGTTTCAATTGATATTGCTGTTCTTAATAAAACAAGAGTTGTGTTCTTCAATTTCATTCAAGTTCTTATATATCTATGTTTAGTTAATCTGTGATATACAACATCTTGTGTTGATTGGGTTGTTCCATAAACTTACTGTACCCTTGTTTTAACAATTCGTGGGGCGAGCTTTTTCTTCAAGTTAAACCTCACATCCAAGGAGTGGGAGAAAGTGGAAAAGTTGAATGATCAAGCTATATTTTATAATCACAATTATAATCAACCTTCAGTAGCGATGTTATTATCAACTCGGAATCTCCCACAACTTGAAGAAAACTCAATCTACTACACTCAGCTCCTAAATTGTGCGGGGAAGTATTCAATTATGGAAGGATTACTATACAGCTTGGAAACCAAAGTTAGTAAGAAGTACTGTAAGTACCGCCGGAAGGGTCAGCAATATAATGTTTGGATCGTTCCTAATCCATGGTGAGAGATATAGTGGTTTTACATTGGTTAATTTGGTGCAGATGTTCATAACTTCGCTCAGGTATGAAGATCTAGAAATTTCTTTTCAGAAGTACTTACTAAATAATATATTCCATGATCGCCATTCTTCAGTTGTTGCTTCATATCACTGGTGATAAACTTGCTTTGTCTATGATGTAGGTGCTCGTGTAATCGTGTTGGTTTGAATGTGTTTTCGGGGCAGTTAAACTTTTTATGTGGTAATATTGGCGAGCTACTTACTATAATCCAGCATATAGATTAATATTTCCATTGTTTAATTAGGTGAAAACGGAAGTATAAACTTCACTGCAAAGTGCAAACAGATGGCATAGTGTAATATTCTGAGCGTTCAGGCTTTAGGTATCTCGGAATTGCCTGCAACTCGAAGTAAACTCGGTCTAGTTGATGTTGAACTAGCGCACAACTTGGAAGCAAAGTTTTGAAGTCATAATCGATATATCTCTGAAGGGCTGGTCAGATCGGTATCATCTTATCGTCCATTCATCATAATACACTACGCCAACAAACACAAAAAGAGAAAGCAAACAAAAAGAGAAAGCAATTGGTTTGTAAGGGAAAGATGCCCTGTGAGATATACTGCATTTATTGAATATCTCAAAATTCATTTCTAACTCAATGGGGGGTTCATAAAGCTTTGTTCTGAACAGTTTCTATCTTAAGATGCAAAATGACCTGTGGTTCGAAACTAGAAAATGTAACTCGACAAAAAGCCAGAATAAGCAACTACATCCACCCACTCCGGAAAAAGCCCTTTCAGCTTCTTTGCATCATCAACCATATACTGATCTACGACAGCAACTTCTACCCTTAGCTCTTCAGAACTGTTAGCCTGCAAATATTACAAGAAAACGTTAAGCCGCCGAAAGCAAATAAAACTATAACCGCGTAAAGAGCTTTCTTTACCTCTAACCAGAAGGACCAATTCTCAGGACTAGCTCCACTAAGTCGGCATATGTATGATGGCGGACCTCCATCAGATGTCTCAGTAGCTGTACCAATTTCAATGATAAGTAAAACCAAAAATTTATTTAAATGTATATCTAGAAGACAATATATAATTGTGGGGGGTGGGGAAAGAAACCTGGAAGTGTATTGTCTGCAAATGACCAACTAGATAAAGGGCCTGTAATATTGAGGACTGCAACCCAAACCTCCTCCAAGGAACTGAGAGAGAGGTAAGACAAAGAGCTTTAAATCTTGAAAACCATATAAAAAGCCTGTACATGTCATGAACATGCAATTTTTTCAACTCACCCTAAAAACAGTTCCAAGTATATTCTCCGAGATTCCTCGCCAAATACTGTATGTGGCTTATAAGAGGACAGATGAGGGAACTGCCCGTATTGCTTTAGAATACCATCACTACTTGCAGGAAACTTCAAGCTTCTTGTGAACAAATGAGAAACAGGAAAAAGTCCCTGCATATACAGAGGCAGATTTTTTCACCCATTGTTCCGGTGAACTGTTTACTTGGTTACTGACTCGCATAAATATCCTAACCAAGGTGAACCCATAATGAGTTAATGACATCTACCACTCAAACTACGAAGTGCTAGTATTACAAAACACAGATTGTATTTTCATTTTCATAGGTCGAAGCACGGGCAGCTGGTGTGCTGTGCCCATTCTCCCTCTTCTCTCACTTTACAACCTGAATAAGGAGACTTAAAATTCACCCTACATGTAGATGAAAAAAAGGGATTTGAGGCGGCAGCCCAGGTGGTCTAGAGTAGGGTTCCTTAGTCATAGAAAAGGTTTGATAAAACAAGAGCATATGTAGATAGGGTATCCACCTGAGCTCAGTGGCAAATAGCCAAATATGTACAAAGGGAGGATAAATGTTATCCAAAATCTGAAGAAAAATAAATGAAATTGAAAAGCCTACAGGACATAAAATCTGAAAGAAACGCTCCAGAGACAAACATGAGCATCAGTTGTAGAAAAACGCCTCTAATCATATATTGAAATAACAACATCTACAAAAGTGCATACCATCCAAGTCCCACGGTGAGATGATTTTGCAGTTTCAAAAGATAACTCTGAACTAATGTGCAATTCCTTTGCAACCTCGGGTGCGTGTTTGAAAAGAAAAAGTAATGAATTGGAATCCACAACAGAAAAATCATAGCTGGACTCCACAACATGATTTGCATCTGTCACAGAAAACAAAATGTTTTAGTAGGAGCATGGGATAAACAAGAGAAAAGGTGAAAAGAAACACAGAAAGAAACAACATGATATTGAAATCCAGATAGAAATGAGCTGAGAACCAGACTCAGATTAGTGTAATCTATTTACAACCAGTTGAGAACAAAATTAAATTATAATTTAAATATTAATAATACTACCATCAGATTTTAGAAGAATTTTTCAATTATTTATAGAATTAAAATTTGTTTAGTCCTTCTGGTTTGAAATCGACATCTATTTAGTTCTTATGGTTTTATTTTAATCGGAATGGTCCTTAAAGTCACGATTTTTCATCCAAATAGTCTTTCCGTCAATTTTCTCAGTTAAATTGCTGATGTGGCCGTTAAATTACTGACGTGGCCGTTAAACTGAGAAAATTGACGGAAGGACCATTTGGATGAAAAATCGTGACTTTAAAGACCATTCAGATTAAAATACAACCACATGGACTAAACAGATGTTGACTTCAAACCATAAAGACTATACAGATTAAAATAAAACCACAACAACTAAACAGATGTCGACTTCAAACCACAAGAACTATACAGTATTTTACCCTTATTTATATGGGGGTGAGGGGTGGACTTGAAAGTAAGACATTGATTTCACATGATAACTCGGGCTAGCTTGAATACCTTCAGTGAGAAATGTATGCTGGAAAATAACTCTCTTAGGTGCAGCCGTGCTGTATGGAAAGAACTGAGATGACAGAGCCAAGCCTAGCACAGTAAGATGCAACAAGACTTGCAAAATGGATGACCTGGCTAACCAGCGACCGCAAATAGGTATCAGAGGGCCTACAGACCAACTGGTCACGAGTCCAACTACTGCAGCCAACACAATGTCAGGAACGAAATATCCTGCAGGAAAATAGACATGCTTTTTGAGAAATTCTAGATACAGATAGGAAAGAATCAAGGGTAAGACTGGATGCCATAAACCATTGTGAGCCTCAATCTTCAAAACCATATATACTACTGTTCGAGAATATCCGTTTTGAGCCAAGTATAGTGCATTTCATATTACAAAGTCGCATAATTATGAGAAAATTAATGATCACATTGTTCAAGCACAAAAAATGGCTTCAACAATATAATTTCAAATGAAGGTTATTAAGAGGCAATAAGGTTCCAAAATACTAACCATATGGAGGTGGCAAAGCACCCATCATACCCATCTTTTCAATCAAAAACTGGACAAGAAATGCACCAAAATACACAGAGTACGCAAGGCATGGAAGTATAGGTAACATATAAATTAATGTTGACCTGACAGAAGCAAAAAAATTGGGTTAAAGAATTGAAATTCCTACTTGAAAGCTGTTAGACATAAGCTAAAATATCGATGAGTATGTACACCATCTATCATTTAAAATTTATGAGCAGAACTGTTGAAACTAGTACCTGAGTGATTTGCGACCAAATAATTTGACTGATAAGCAATATAAAATCCATCCAAGAAGCATAGACACGGCCAGTGAAAAAGTCAAGAAGCCCCCGCTCAACCCAGCATACAGATAAGCCTGCTTTCACTAAAGTAGTTTCACAATACATCCCTTTGAGTGCTTTAAGTACATTGCAAAAGAAAACAATCCAAATAAAGTAACTAATCATCCATTCAAATTACGTACCAGCGTTATTGTAGCGTATAATCCAAATGCTCCCCAGAACCTTGCTTCATCAGATAAAGCCTGCAAGACTTGAGCTTGTTATAACTTATTTTCAATAATGAGATAATAAAAAAAAATATGTACAGATATTCTTAATCTCTAGATCTGTGGTTCATGATGCACCAATATTAAATTTCAAGACATAGCTAGAACACAGGCAAGATATTACTAGGTCCAAATCGTAAACTCTTTACAATGTGTAGGTAAGATAACACTGTATGATTTGACAGACACCTGAAACTTCAACTATAATGCCCAAAAAAAAAAACACATACATGAAAAATAATCAGCTAAATAGACTTGGGAAAAGAAAAACAAAAAAGTTAAGCTGGGTAAATATCTGGTACATGGCATTACTTCTTTTAAAGACTTGACAACTGATGCCTCTTGAGTGAGGGGAAAGCTACTCCAAACAAATCTTGGTATTAACAGACCAACAAGAGCGCAGGGTGTGAACATCAAATAAGCCAAATATGGATGAGCAAACCTACATTTCAACCAAAATGTCAGTCAGAGTTGACAACATATAAAGCTCCATCTTCTTTTTATCACATTAACAACTGAGAAATACAACTAGTCTTCCATGAGTCTAACTCACAACATATAAGCTCCATCATCATAAGATAATTTCTTTTAAGAGTTAGAATCAATTTCTTACGCAATGGTCTGATAGGATGTGGAATTGATGGGGGTACAATTTCCTGTTTAGTTGTCTATCAATTTACATTATTAACTTCATTCATGAATTTGAGGTGATCTATAACTTCAGTCAAGCATGATAAAAATTGCTGAAACAGAATTTCTGATAATAACATGATTAAATTGTAAATACTACTTAAATATGAGCTAGAATCGGCTAAATCGCTAAACGCATTTGGAATTCCTTATGGTTAGAGCTAGCAGGACAATGGTTCATAAAGAAATTGATTGACATTTAGTTTTGCCAGATCAACCGAGAAAATATAAACCCACCAGTTCATTGCACGACTAGTAAACAACAATCTCAGGATGGAAAAGATAACCGGAATTACAATTGCTAGAACAACCCCAGCAGCATGAAATAGCATTCCTGTAAATTTAACAAATTGGACGACATTCAGGAATTAGACCTATGAGAAGATAACCAAAACTTATTGGGGCAAAGACTATTACAGGACTACATAATTAGCAAAAGGTTGCTGCATGTATTTACATAGAAGCAGTAGTTTTACCTTTTACAAAACTGCTGAAAGTAGCAAACCAAGATAGGAGTCCAGAATTCTGCTTTTGTGAGAAAAATGGCATAGCCAGGAAGATGCCAATAGGAATATGGTGAAGTACCATAGCTACCTTCCGAGAATAGTATATCTAATAGTCATCATGGCGGGAGAGAGAGAGAGAGAGAGAGAGAGAGAGAGAGAGAGAGAGAGAGAGAGAGTAGTA
>NW_004443448.1:1058191-1074647 GCF_000184155.1 Fragaria vesca subsp. vesca
ACTTGTTAAATAACTAATGTTTCATGAAATATAGTTAAAAAGCAATGTGTTGTGTACCACAGATTATGAGCTTGTAACATACCATGAACCATGTTAAATAATCAAAGAAAACAGCACGTCCAACCTCCTGCTGCTTGGTAGTTGATAAATTAGAATGTCTTTCAAGCGTATTTTGTAGCTTAGAAGAATTGGTGAACGCTCTAAGTATGCTAAATAGATTTTCTCCACGAGCTTGTATACTTCCAGGTCTGGAGGCATTGGGATGTATCAGAGGAAGTGCTTAGGGACGAAGCAATTTGAAAATTCAAAGTAAGTAAATATGTACCAAAATAGCAGATGTAATGCATACAATAGTCTCTCCACTGTATCGAAGGATGTATGATAAAAATAACCACCAAGGAGAAAGATAATATCCAAGCCAGGGATGTCACCATAGTCTTCAGAAAATATTCGAAAATCTGTATCTCCAGGAACAACAGGAAAAACATCCTGCAGACGTACACATTCAGAAGTCAGCTAGCTAATGAAAAGACAACGTACTTAAAAAGCATATAGTGTCTGGTTTAGTGTCATCATCTAAAAATACAAAAGGTACTAGAAGATCATAACATTATTATTATCACTCTCATTCTTTGCATTTTAAAAATGATATATGGTTTAAAGACAGTTCAAAGATGTACCCGTTCCGAGGGAAACGAAAATTGTTATAAAAACACAAAAACTGAAAGATAATACATGGATATCATCAATACGCTGCAATCATAAAATGAGAATTAATATCTGATACTCCATGAAAAAGAAAAGTATTAACCTGAGCTGCACTATGTGCCATGGGATATACTGCTGATTGAGCATAGATCTGAGAAGGCCAAGAACTAGGTCCTGATTGGCAAACTAAATCTGCAAAATCAAAGCTACAGAAATCAAATAAAAAAAATAAAAAAAAACTGCTGCAACATTAAAAGTTACAGTTTCACAAATCGATAAAAAATGCAAATGAAAAATTCATCTTTTTAATAATTAAATATTGTAGACCTTCACCTACTTCTGCTAAAATGTAATCCATAATAAATAAATAAATCAGCAAAAGGTAATAGTTCCTTGAATACAGGTAAGATATTTTAGAGCACAAATGTGTCTCATCTTTTCAAGCCAACTGATATAACAATTGTGCCATCCAAGCAAGTGGTTTGTGCTTTGTAGGTGAAACTGCTCTTAAAATAGTCAAGCAAAAGAACTGGATCACCAATTAAGTTTCAGTAGAAGCGATAAGTTAAGCATACTAAAACATTTGGCATAAAGTAATTAACAATTGGTTTACATCCTACCAGGACCGCCTATCCCCGACGCTTCCACATTTATAAAAGCTCCAATAGTTTCACGCCATTTATGTGTCTTCATGAAGCCATGAGACCCCTAAAATAGCATATAAGATATATACTCAAATCAAACACATCAAAAAGAGCTGATACTATAATAATTAACAAGTTCAAAACAAGATTTCAGAGTAGCTGAATTTTGAATATTTGGCTCCCCAACTGAACCTTATTAAACCACGTACCAGCAAAAAGAGCTCTTCTGCACCATTAAAAAGAAAAATAACAGGCTGAGGGGGAACCCATCCAGAGTCCACAATAAGTCTTGCTATTTCCAGCATCGATGCTACAAAGAAATAGAAAAATAAATAAATAAGTTCAACGATATGATCGTGAAATAATGGTGAATATGGTAGATACAATCAGATGAACTTTTTTCTGTACCCACCTACACATGAACCACAATCACTTGCACCTGGAGAACCAAGTGGACTATCAAAATGGCCATTCAACAATACTGACGCATCAGAGTCTTGTGAATCTACTGATGATATTCTGCCATTAAGTTAAGCAAGAAAGCTACATTATCTCACTACATAGTTATAACCATGCTAACCATAAGACCCACAGGTGTATCCAAATATAAGAGAACAAACGAAAGTGCAGCTGATTAAGCAATCGGATGCGTATTACTAACCTCATCACAATGTTTGTGTGGTTCCTGTATCCCAGAGATATGCTATAGCCTAAAAACAGCATATTAAATGTGCCATTCACAACCGTCTCTTCTATCTCAACTCTGTGTATAGAAAATTCAGACATCACATTCACTTCACCAAACTCTGATTCATTAATAAACTCTCACAAGAGTCAAACGCAGTGCATCAAAATCTACGCAAATACCTAAGATTAGGTCCAGCTCGCTCCTTCAACATTTCCAACTGCGCTGTAATGTATCGAGCAGCTTCTCTTAATCCAGGACTCCCTTCCTACTCAACAAACATATCACCTTGTTAAATAAAAACTCGAAATCCGTATTATAAAAATAAAAATAAAAAATTCTATTGCTAATAATTTCGAGCTAAACTGTTCTAACTTTTCCACATTTTTTCCACATTTCTAACATCAAATGGCATTAAAATTTAGAATCATGTTTGAACAACAATTCATATCCAACCAGAGAAACTATTTCACCTGGCGGCTATCGATGTCTTTGGCCAAGACACGGATGTGCTCGACGGCGCGAGCCTCGGAGAAGCGATCGAGCGGCGCGTCGATCTCAAGCGGCGTAATGAAGCGCATGTGGAGAATCGAGTGGACGAGCACGGCGAGGAGGCCGTAAATGGCGACAAGAAAGAGCAGGAACTTGAAGCCGGACGCGTCGCCGGCGGCCATTGTCAGCTGAGTTTCGATCCCTCAAAGGTTGAACGAGGAGATCGATGAGGTTGATAGGTTGGAAATTGCGTGCTAAAATACGCGGAGAGAGTGACAGAGAAGAAGAAGAAGAATAGTGACGTGCGGGATTCGAAGACGGTGAGGTGAGAACTGAAATGTATGGAAAAGCGAAAAGTAGCTACAACGTCCCGCTATATGACGTTTTGATTCGACCTCGCAGTACTCGCCCCCCTTGGGCGACCGACTAAGACAGTAGATTGGGCTATGATTTTTGGATAAGGACTTGCAACTTGCAAGATTTTCTGTTTGATCCTATAATTCCTATTGGGCCTTCTAACATGAAAAATTGTCCGATTAGTTTTGGTTGAGTAGAAGCATACTAGGCTGCAAGTGATTTCTGTAGTAATAAGAGGTCTTTAGTTTGAACCTTATCTTTCTGCGAACCAAATGTAGGAAAGACCTGATGGTTGTTTTGTGCGAACCAAACGAGGCCTAGAAGTGATTCGCGTAGCAATAAGAGGTCTTTAGTTCGAACCTTATCTTGTAGATAACATCTTTTGTGAAGGGACCATACCTAAATTGCTGTCGGTCTCATAATGGAAACTCACGCATCCATCATTAACCAAAACTTACTCGCAGTTTTATAAATGAAAAAGAAACAAACATAATAGTATTTGGTCTTGTTTCCCCCATAATTCCCCATAGTTTATCTTCGATTGTAATAATAAAAAATAGTAAGGCTTTTTTGAGGATCATTTGGAAAATAGAAGCAAACTGAATCGAAACATTTATATAAAAAGATAAACTCAACCAACTTGTGGGGTTATTGAGATTGAGAAATGTATGATGTTATTGGTGATTTCTAAACGATCGTAGAAGTTGGGTCAAAAAGTTATGAAACGTTATGATTATATTCAACTCATGTTGGTTCTTTAGGTGGGTGAAAACTCATGTTGGTTCTTTAAGCTACGTCTCAACCAAATTTTCAGTCACATCATAAATTGATGACTTAGTTTAAAATTTTTTATATGTTTCAAGTGCTTTTCTTTTCAATTATGTTATACAATATCAGAACGTAAAGTTATGGGACATATATAGTTACCTCTTCATTCATCTAATTTTTTTTTATGTTATCAAACATCAGAACATAAAGTTTACGGGAATTTTCTTTCTTCTCTTTCTCTTTCCCAGAGGAACTATTTTTCATTATGCGAACCAAATGAGGCCATAATAGGGAGGATAACTAGCTCATTGAAAGTGTATCGATGAAAGATGTGACTACTTTTTGTTCACCCCTTTTCTATGGTTATTCATATTTATATTTCATAGAAATGGCAATCACGTAGAAGTACATGCTTTTGTTTCCTCATGACTCTCATTGACCCTCTAATCATTGCACGTTTACTTATCTGGAATGGAATTGAGATGTGAGGGAATGATTACGGAATAAGGGAATTTATGTGTTTACTTGCTCTTGGTGGAATGAGAATTGTTGTGTGTCCCACCTTTAAACCCGGAATTGATTCCTTGATAACTCAGATTTGTAATACCAAAGGGGGAGGTGGGTTTAGGAATGATACTATCCGGAATGAACTTTTTGTACGTAAAATATCCTTACATAATTGCAATAACTCAAACTTTTTAAAAGGTAATTTAGTAATCATACTAGTTTAATTATATTTTCCTTTTGTAAGTAAACAAAATCAATCGTAATTAGTTATATTCTAATTCCAATTCCATGTGATAAGTAAACAACTCAATGGAATTGAAATATCCACATACTATTCCATTCCATCCCGTCTCTCATTCCTTCCATCTTCCATTCCCGATGAATTTCGTTCCAAGTAAGTAAACGTGTCATCAATGTATTAACATCCATATAATTATGTGAATTGCCTATTAGTTCAATTTATTTATTCATAACAAGGAAAAATTAAAGAATTATATTGAACGACCAGTAACAAAAATAACGACGACATGAATCAAAATACACATGTTATGGTCATTTGTGTTGCATGTATCATCCTCCAACTTACAATCATAAACATGGATTTTGATCACTCATGTTGCATGTATCATCTTCCGAGATTGTAATTATCAAGCATGATTATTGCACCTCTACTTGGCAAACCTAGTAATTTTTTCATAAAGGCTAATGCAATTACCACACATTCTCACATTTTTTTTAACACATCATCTTTTTATGTGTCCTCGAAATCATGTGGATTCGAGTTGTTTTCGTTCTAAAATTGGCGTGACGTTGCACTTTCTCAAACAAATACAATCTCAAAGCGTTTAACGTTTCTAACTGTCAAAACATTAATATTGTTACTTAAAGACACAACCGTTTGTTAATCACATTAAAGTTACAAAACTTGCTTTTTAGTAAGTTTACAAAATTAAAGACAAGATCCCATCAAATCGTTGAAATGACCCTGTCACTAATTTCTAGTTACCCCCCAACAATTTCTTGTTTTAGAAGGAATGAAAATATAGAAAAACAAGATGTGCATAATTTGCTGAGGAAGATAGAGACCTTAGTGGGCTAGTGTACAAGAAATTAAGCAGCGCAATCCAATCCTAGAAGCAAGGCCCCAAATATCGATTTGTTTTTGCCTCCTTAACCAAATCAAAGTCCCCCTCATAAAATAAATACTCTCGGTCTCCACCCAAAGTCCACTACTGGGGCGCAGTAGCAAAATGGAACATGATAGTAACTAACGTCCGATCAGATCTCGGAAAAATAAAAATGTACCGGAAAGCCGCAATTGGCTTAACCTTCGCTCTGCTCCTCCTCATCTCCTACTCCATCTTCATCGGCACAGTCGATTTGCGATCCTACTTCATCCCTCTCCTTAAATCCTCACCGTTGGCTCCTCAGTCGCTATGCGCCACCGGCCCGCCGCTCAAGGTGTTCATGTACGATCTGCCGCGGCGGTTCAACGTCGGGATGCTGAACCGGAAGAGCGCGGAGGAGGCGCCGGTGACGGCGAGGGAGTGGCCGCCGTGGCCGAGGAACTCCGGGCTGAAGAAGCAGCACAGTGTGGAGTACTGGATGATGGGGTCGGTTCTGTGGGAAGGGAACGGCGGCGAGGGGAGTGAGGTTGTTAGGGTTTCTGATCCGGAGGTGGCTGATGCGTTCTTCGTGCCGTTTTTCTCTTCGTTGAGTTTTAATACTCACGGTCATAATATGAATGATCCCGAGACTGAGGTTGATCACCAGTTGCAGGTAAAAATTTGATCGGAATTTTACTGTTGAGCTCGTATTCTGGTCAATTTTTTTTTTCCGGTCAAGTTTGATGATTTTGTGCTGAATAGTTGAATTGTGTAGTTGAAAGTATTGGATTGGATGTCTTTGATTGATTTAGAAATGAGGATCTTTAGCTTCTATTGCTGAGATTATAGGCGATTCGCATACGATAAGGACTTAGATGAGATGTTAAAGACCGTTAGGTTTGCTTCTCTAGCTGAATTGAAGTGTTTGATAGGTCAGAATCCAGCTTCGCTCGTGTCATTGTTAATTATACAAGGAAATGTAGGGCAAGATTTGGGATGTTAGAAAGGAATGTGGTGATGATTTGTAGCCTTTTCAGCGAATCAATAGTTTTGCTGTTTTTGCTTGTCAAATTTTTGTTTGGTATTTGTTAACCAGCTTCTGAAATCTTGCTTTTTGTTTTTGTTGTTTCAGATAGATTTAGTGAAACTTTTGCATGAATCCAAGTACTGGAATAGATCTGGGGGCAGAGACCATGTAATCCCTATGACGCATCCCAATGCTTTCAGATTTCTTCGACCACAGATCAATGCATCTATTCAAATTGTTGTGGATTTTGGGCGTTACCCTCATGTAATGTCAAATCTGAGCAAAGATGTGGTCACCCCATATGTACATGTTGTGGAGTCCTTCACAGATGATAACAGTTCAGATCCATATGAGTCCCGCACTACGCTTCTTTTCTTCCAAGGAAGGACACACAGGAAAGATGTATGTTACTATTAAAGTGGTTTAAGAGAGATCCATCCCATCTTAAACTTTCCACTTTGAGCCTAGTTGATTATCTATGGTTTTGTTCTATACAGGAAGGCATTGTTCGTGCTAAACTAGCAAAAGTTTTAGCTGGTTATGATGATGTTCACTATGAGCGGAGTGTTGCGACTGGGGAAAACATAAAACTGGTATGTAGTACATAGGTGGAATCACCTGTATATCTTAGGATTCCTCAGTGTAAATGATTGTTTCTTCCTCATTTCAGTTATATATTCCAATGGTCTTTAGTAATCTTATCAAAGCATATACATACTGAGTCACCAATTGTGCACTTACCGATTTTATCTTTCATAAATGCACTTGATTTCTTACTTCCATGCGATTGAAGAGAATAGTTGTCGGAGGGACTTCAAGAAAATGAATTTAAAATAGGTTCTATTACTTGAGAAGTAGGTTTAAGTGGCATGCAAAACGTAGTTCATTTTGAGAAGGATAAAGTTTCTTTTGCATCGAGGAATTTGTCTTTAGTCGTCTTACTAAGGAAAACATCCTGTGTATCTCATATTTCTATTCCCTTCTTTTGTTGAATCAGTCTACACAACGGATGCGTGCATCAAAATTTTGTCTGCACCCTGCTGGAGACACTCCTTCATCTTGTCGTCTTTTTGATGCCATTGTGAGCCACTGCATTCCTGTCATTGTGAGTGATGAAATTGAGCTTCCATTTGAAGATGAACTTGACTACAACCAGTTCTCAGTATTCTTCTCGTTCAAAGAGGCTCTACAACCTGGTTACATGGTTAATGAGCTCCGGAAATTGTCAAAGGAGAAATGGATGGAAATGTATAGGCATCTTAAGAGCATCTCCCATCATTTTGAGTTCCATTACCCCCCAGAGAAAGAAGATGCAGTCAATATGCTCTGGAGACAGGTAAAGCGCAAGGTTCCTGCAGTTAAACTAGCTGTACATAGAAGCCAGAGGTTGAAAATCCCAGACTGGTGGCGAAGGAAAAAGTGATTTCTGGCTTTTGTTGTACATTCTGATCTTTTTGCTCATCATAGTGACAACCCTTTAAAGGGTAAAGCATACAACAGGAATCACAATATCCGTATTGATTCTGCGGGTAATGTTTACTAATTCAATAGTGTTTTGCAGCTTATCTATTCTTTAACCCTACCATTTCTAGGTGTCAATTGACTAAAAGTTTTCCCCACTTTTCAGTGCCGCTTGTATTACATGCTGATTGGTTAGATTGTTCACTAATTGTCTGACAATTGCTGGTTTTCTTGACCCTAAACACTGCATAAGTAATCAACAATAATGTACTGTGTCTGTGTGCTACACTGCTACTAATATTTCTTCAATACATATCATAACATTTGAGTGTGAATATATTGACGGCTGATTTCTTACCCTCTGACCTGAAAAATCAATGAAATTTGTGCTCTTTTTACTATAATTCAACAGCAATAGGGTCTGTTGCATTCGTGCACTGTTAACTGTCCTTCTCAGTCAGACATAAGCTCGATCGGTTTTATGCATTAGGCAGTTCCAAATAGCGGCAACAGATCAATATAGTATATATACCAGGCACATTTTGATTGATTTATTGCAGCATGTTGGAAAGGAAAAAAACACGGCTTAATTCAGGCAATTCAGCATCACTAGACAGTTGATAGCTATCTAGCATCACACTGATTTTCCAGAAGCCTTGGATAATAGTTGTTCACTTGTACAAGTACTATGAGAACACAGAATTGCTCGATTCTATAGAGCACTATAGTGTAGTATCTAGTTGTATAGCTCTAAATTGAAACTTCATGTAGCTTCAGAAGTGTAGGGGCATCACGCTATGAATATGTATTCTCATACTCAAAATTGTGATTATTTTTTACTATCCTATTTCATAAGTCATTGCATAAGTCGATCATTAGAATTATTTCATGTTGTAAATCAAATTATTGTAACCTGAGGAAAATGTCGTCTATGGTTGACAGTGAGTTATCTACCAGATCGAGAGAAAAGTGATTGAGAGTTGTTCTTCTAAATTCCATGTATAGTTGTGTTCATCACCATTGCTGTAAGTTGAACTCCCATTTTCTAGCCATTTCTAGTTCAAAATCAGATTGTTCAACTTATTTGTAAACTGCAGGATTTCAGATAACACATCACCAAACTTAATATGATCCTACAACACAACTATCATTGTAACCGCATATGTTAGAAACAAACATATGATTCAACTATAAATTTCAACTTTATATAAAACCACAAGAAATCAAACTGGCATGGATTTAGGAGTCTGAATCTTACATATTCCAAATAGAGTGATTACTTAAATTACACAAACTTGTAGTAGTGATTTAAGGTGTACTGAAATGTTCAGATTTGGGGTAGGCTTTGATTCCTGGTGCTGGAATTACACACATTCAACACGAACCCTGTGCCAAGATGTGTTTAGTATTCCTCTCAGGTTCCAGATGACAGCCACATTTTCAGGTTGGACATTTCCTGCTATATCAACCTGTGAAAAAAAATGTGTGCAAGATTTATAACCTTTTGATATACCAGAAAGCCATGAACAAAGTGTCATTACTCATTAGCAATAGTTTTATAGTTGCTTACTGCTTTGGTGATGATCTCAGTAGTATGAGAGACATCTGCTTCTGCCTTAAACAGCACCCATGCCCATTTGTCACCAGTACTTGTATCATCAGCAACATATGGGACTGCAGTACTCTTCTGGTATCTGATTGCTTCCTCCCATGTATTGCCTCCATCAAAAGACACATCCACTCGCTCAATCCCTCGACCACCTCCTGATACTGCATATCCATGAACTACTATCTGCACACACATTTGAGGAAGCTGAGTCATGACTCATGACTACTATGTCGCCTCCATGCATTCTGCTTGATGCAAACAGATCACGTACCTTTCCGGGCTTTACTGTATTTTCTTCCTCCAAAGAACAAATCACAGACTGTGATATAGATCAAACCTAACATCCATCATTTGATTGAAGAATCTATATAACATATATTATGCAGATATACTTCACGTTAAGCTTATTGGATACCTGAACTGGAAAATCCATCTGAGGCCTTCTAGTTGACCAATCTATATTTTCCCAGTTTACTGAAGGAGGAAACATTTTATAGTCCCTTTGTGTAAAAAATCCCTAATTGCACAATAGAAGGATTTAGATTTTCCACCCATTTACGTGTCATATCAGTAAAAAATGATTAACTTATGTTACATTTAGGAAAACCAACCTGGCATTCTTTTTCAATAATATCGATGGAACTAAGCCATTTTACAGATCGAGCACCAATTACACCAGGAACAATTACACGCAGAGGATATCCATGATCCCTGTTTAGAGTCTTTAGCATAAGAAAAATTAGAAGAAATGTGATCTGGAGATTGCGAACCATGTATTGCAAAGCTGTTCAAAATTTACCTCTCCATTCATTTCATATGCAAGTATAACCTCAGCATCCAAATTTGTGGCTTGAATTAATGGAATGGAAGATTTGTAAGGTCCCCCTTTTTCCTCCTAATCAAGACACATTGGATTTTAACAAGATCATCCTCAATCGTAAAGAACAATGTTTGTTATTTGTATAAACATTGAACCTCACCTTGCACATATCTACACTAACAAACTCAACATGCTTGCCTCCCAAGGGTGACACTGATGTTAACTTGGAGATCCCCACAAGTTCAAGAACATCAGCAAGTTTAGCACCACCCCAAATGGCTGAAATATATTAAGAAGCTAGCTATAAGATAATCATAGTTTTGAAGGGTTAAATTTAGTACAAGATCTGTGAATGAATGAAACTTAAAAGTAGCATAGTGACCGGTTCCAATTGCAGAAACATCCCATCCAACACCTTTCACCGGCTTGACTTTGCTCATTGCAGTCCTCCTATTACCTGCACACTACTTTGCTAGAAAGAAATTACCAAAACAAGCTCATTACTTGTGACAAAAGTTTACAGTTGCAGTTAGAGCATCCAGCACAAAATCCATAAACAACCAACTCACTTGCAATGTCACTGTCACAGTGTGCTTCGGAAACTTCCTGATAAAATTTATGTTCAACTAGGTCAGAATCAGGTAAAAGAGAACTGCAGATTAGTCACTGGCTGGTTAATTAGTACTTACTTGATGTCCGCCATTGACAGTTCCAGAGGCTTTTCCACCAAACCGCATATAGAAACTCGATACCTACACCAAATAACTATCAGTCTAGTCGTTTCAAAAAAAAAAAAAACTCTCTAGTGACAGGATAGATATTTCTCTTCGCTATCAAGAACTTGTAAAAATAAATTGAAACTATGAAATTGAGACACAAGTAACTACAGCCACACAGGGAAGATAGGAGCAAACTTAAATATGAGGCTGTCGATAAATTTTCCCATAACTCTACAAACAATTTCTTAAATGGCCATATACAAACCAACAATTTGGGAAAGCTAGCTGGAAAAAAGGATGTAGTTAAATAATTCTTGCTAACCTTTCAGTGTCATCAAGCACAGGAATTGGTCCATGGTTTCGCTTGTAGAACAAATCTACTGGGGTCACATAGGAAGCTATCAACGCCGAACGTGGTGGCTCTGCATTGAAAGGCTCCTGCAGTATATATCACACTTAAACAGGAGTAAAGCATCTTCGAAACTCAAAACGACGTCGAAAACCACAGCAACAGACAGTAAATTTGTACTTGTACAAGATCAAAGACACGAATGAGTTAGTGAACTGACCTGGGAATTTACCATGAGACTTGGATGGCGAGGTGGTTCTTCAGAATAATTTGATGGGGCTCTTAAGCCTGACATTCTAACTATGATTAAACTGCAGCTGCAAGAACAACACAGATATATAGAGAAACTGGCCTTCAGGCTAATTTGCGGGCTTATCGAGCTTCGATTTATATATGGGAGAAGAATCGCAGAAATACCAGAATGCTTTGATAATTGCTTAGTTTTTTAACGTTCGAATTCCATTCTGGCACGTAGCATAGTGCTGGCGCGGAACCCTCTTTCTTCCTTTTTCATAACATTCTTTGAGTTTCGTATGATTAAGCCGATGAACATGGTGAGAATGTACCGAGACGTTATTTGGGGTACAGATATCTTCGTGGGAGATATGGGATTGGTTGTTGGTAGCACTAACACTAAGCTCCAAACTCAGATAGACCACATAATTGTTTGTAAACTTTTCAATATACGAGTGAGTGGTTTGATGGCCATGCCCGGATGATGTACGCAAGAAAAAACAAGTACTCCAATGTCACTGAAGCTCTCTAGTAAGTAGTAAATGAGGCTTTTCACTTAACTTTTTATCTGCAGTACATAGTATAAACGATGGTGTTGATGATGTAAATCATGTAATGGTGTGGTCCTGTGGAATATTAGTTCCAGTAGGCAGTAGTACTCGATCATATCAGTAGATGAACTCGATCTTCTGGAAAGCAATTGCTAGCTAGGTCAAATTATCTGGCTTTTATTGATGGATGGTCCCTCTACAACTGCAATATACATGTTTGCTGGCTCTATTATTGCATCCACAACCATTCTCATTTCTCACCAGACGTGCAGTTAATATCACCACCACCGTCGGCGTGATTTCTCAATAACCCCCACCACTACTGGTACATACCATTCAACGGCAAATTTAGTTGAACTTAAGATATACATCTTTCAAAACGTACTCTTCAATATAAATTTAACCTCAGCTGCCAAATGTTTGATAGTGTTTGTCTATAAGTGTTCTGTCAAGAACCTGAAGAACATTTTTCTATGAGAAAGCACTTGAAAAGTGCTTGTTAAAATCACTTCCAAACGCTTCTAACCTCTTAAACCCAGCCAAATCCTTCTTTTTTTTAACATACTTTTTTCTTTTTTCTTTTTTGAAAAAAAAAAGAATGGTGCGGCTGCCCTAAAACTTTGATTAATGAAACTACACACTTTCTTTTAAATATATATGAACTTAAAAGCATTTCTGACGATTCCAGACGTATAAATAGGTCCGTATTCATTGAGGTTCCTTCAAGTCTTCAACACCTAGATATAGATATAGATATACATTAATACATATATATACTAATATATGTATATGTACAAGAGTGTGAGACCAATCATCAAGTTAGGTAGATCCAAAAATGGATAAATTCTCTGTAAGTTTTTGTTAGGACCTTTCATATTAAGGCACAAGGATGGTCCGATGTGGAAAGTCTAGAACACTGGAAAACAATGCATGGCTGATTATAATGGTGATCAAGGATAATGGACACTTTAAGATTTTGATCTGTGAGCCATTGAGAGTTCACTATTGAACCTAAATGTAATAGCAGAAGGTTGGCTCAACCAACAGTCCCTCCTTCCATCAAAAAAACCAACAGTCCCTCCTTCATATGATCAACCTTACGTTCTATCACAAGAGTTGGCTCTTAATTTTTTCGTCTATATATATAGAAGAAGATCGATTTGCTCAGTTCATTCATATATTTATACCTGATCAAATACATACATCATGGCTGATAGTCACGATCATGAGAAAGAATTAGACAAGATCATCCTCAAAAGCCCAGCGCTTCTCAAGGTTCCAACATTTTCCTTTCCTCAATTTGCACTCGATCGATCTTGTACATATGCATATTTATATATAATATGGCTGCTAATCATGATCATGAGAAAGATTTAGACAAAATCATCCTCAAAAGCCCAGCCCTTCTCAAGGTTTCAGTATTTCCTTAATTTCCTCAATTTGAACTTGATTACTCGAGCTTGTACACGAGCCTGTGTATAATTAACTGCTATAATTAATCTCCTTCGATATTCATCTTAGTTAATTACAATTCTTCATTTTCATCTAAATGCGTCTCTATTAATTGTATGTTAAACTAGCAAGAATGGCTGTGAATCTGTGATGATTAATGGCTCTTTGTCAATAACTAATTAATTGGATTCTAACTAATTATTATAGCCTTTTCTTTAACTTTTTTTTTTTTTTAATGATGGTATCCATGCCAGTACATCCTAGAAACAAGCTGCTACCCGAGAGAACACGAGTTATTGAAGCAGCTAAGGGATGCAACCTTGGAGAAATACCAGTTCTGGTACACATAGTTGTACGTGTTTATTTGAATCGAAACAGAAGCAATTAGGTTAACTTTAGCCTGATCATATCAAAGATCGATAACATTCTGATGAACGTGTACATATGTGCAGGAGTCTTATGAATGTGCCTGTGGATGAAGGGCTGCTTCTTTCCATGCTTCTGAAGATGATGAATGCAAAGAAGACACTGGAACTTGGAGTATTTACTGGTTATTCTCTTCTAACTACTGCTCTTGCACTACCTAATGATGGCAAAGTTAGTAATATAATTAGTTCTTTACAGTTCTTATTTCCCTTTTTAATCACATGCACATAGTACGTTTATTAGCTAGACACTAGCTAATTGGCTTTAATCTTTTATTTAACACAAGAATTTCGTTCTTTAGATCACAGCAATAGATCCAGATAAAGAAGCCTATGAGTTTGGACTCCCATTCATCCAGAAGGCTGGGGTGGATCACAAAATTAACTACTTTGCGTCAGATGCCTTCACAGTTCTGAATGATCTCATTAAGAGTGTAAGTTTGCAACTAATTATAATTATGTACGTATTTAACTCTAGTTTTATGTGATTACATACTCATCTTAATTATACGGATATTGTGCGGTTAAACTATTAGTTAGTAGAGCATTTCATCCTCACAATTATTTTTAGAATAACGTCAAGAAAGAAAAAAAAAGATGATATGAAAAATATATGCATGTCATTGTATAACACACTGAGACACACACCTCCAACAGGGTAAAATAACTTACAATAATAACAATACAGAAAAAATAAAAAGTAAAAATAAGATGAAGTTATTAATGTTTTATATATGCTAGCTAGAAAGTGTTGTGTTTTATTTAGGGTTTAAACTTGTAAACAGGGCAAGGAAGAAGGGAGCTTTGATTTCGCATTTGTGGATGCAGACAAGGAAAACTACCTCAACTATCACGAGCTTCTGATGAAACTTGTCAAAGTTGGTGGAATCATAGCTTACGATAACACACTGTGGTTTGGGACAGTTGCACAACTAGAGGAGAATGTGAAGGAATTGGCTTTAAGGAAAGGCAGAAGTAATGTGGTTGAAGTGAACAATTTTCTAGCCGCTGATCCTCGAGTCGAATTAGCTCTGGTTTCCATTGGAGATGGCCTCACCCTCTGCAGGCGCCTCTACTAGACTTGGCAAGGAAACAACTCGGACCGAGGTTGAAGCTCTCTAATGAATAAGGCTATTGAGTCAAATAGATAATTTTCAAATAATTATATATGTATGATTTTATCATCATTTCGAGCTCGATGATCTTTGATTGATGTTGGATGCTATTTGATGTCATATTCTGACGTTTAGAAATAATGGAGTCGAATGATCCGAACTCAATTTGGAGTTTCAATTAAGTCGTCTGACTTGCAATTTGTTTTTTTTTCCTGCTCTCTTTTCTTTTTTGAACAAAGCCCAAATTATGATCTGATCGATTGGATTCAAATTTGCTAACCACCTTTTACTTGACCACCCCAATAATAACTATCTAGATTAGTGACACATATCTCTTCAAATTGTTTTACTTTATTGTTGATAAAAAAAAATGAGCATGTGTTTATTGTTGATTGTTGATAAAAAAAATGAGCATGTGTCACCAATCTAAATGGTAGTCAAGTAAAATATGATTGACAAATTTGAACCCTGATCGAGGATCGATTGAGGCTTTGATGCTCTAGTTCGACTTTGCTTAAAAGAGGAGACTACTTAATTGGCTACCAAGCAATGGTTAGCCCCAATAACAAGATCGATATATACGTTTTCATTTGTAATTACTTAATTGGCTAGCTAAAACAAGATATGGTTACCCCCAATAATCAAATGCAAATGTAACTAAAAAAGGAATTACGCCTACTGTACCATGGTCATGTTATAACCAATTAACAAGTAAACAACATTTAAATTTGAATTTGATGTTAGGCATGCATTGCATTTTGTACCTACCATATGTTATAGTACGTAAACCGTCTGAATTGTAGGGTTAATTGGGATTAATTAAATGGCATGGAGAAAGAGGGTGATTAATAATTAAAATCCTTGAACTTGTAATGCTTTTCTTGGTTAGGTGCGCCCATATATACTTGCATAGAAACTAGCCTAGCGGGCCTGTTTGGCAGGGTACGTAATTGATCATTCTACTCAACTATGACCATTCGTCCAAAAAAAAAACTATGACCATTCCGATGTCAAACTATGCGTGCA
This sequence comes from Fragaria vesca subsp. vesca, assembly GCF_000184155.1. Classification (NCBI taxonomy): domain Eukaryota; kingdom Viridiplantae; phylum Streptophyta; class Magnoliopsida; order Rosales; family Rosaceae; genus Fragaria; species Fragaria vesca. The sequence goes on from NW_004443448.1 coordinate 1,074,247, forward strand.
TATATGATTTTGCAGTAGCTTAATTCTTTGCTTTAAAAAGATCGATCTTGCTGGTTCTAATTTGCAATTTTAAGTTGTTCAGATATCATGGCAGCAGCTACGAAAGAAGACAAGCTCAAACTTCCAATCTTACCAGACAAGATCATACTCAAAAGCCCTGCCTTTCTCAAGGTACGTTACTCTTCATATTTTGCTGCTTGCAGGGGCTGAGCCATTATATATTAGGCCCGAAGGGTCCGAACCCCCCTTAAAATTTGGAAAGTTTGAAGTTTAGTGTGTAATTTAGTTAATTATCATTAAAAGTTGGTTAAATTTTATCATTAACCCCCCTCCCCCCCCCCCCCCCAAAACGAATTTCTCATAATCAATCAATTTAATGACAAATCAATTATATTAAGAAA
>NW_004443448.1:1074667-1111024 GCF_000184155.1 Fragaria vesca subsp. vesca
ATTATATTAAGAAATGTATCTATAGATTGATTGGTCGATCTTTATGTCTTGACAATCAAAATAGGTAAGAAAGTTAATAGGAAAATAAATTACTACTAACAAAATTTTCAAAAACAAAATTTGTGAAGTAATAAATGATATTCTTCCCTTTTACAAAAAAAAAAAAATGATATTCTTCCCTTGTATATTTTTAATTTTTTTACAAGTTAAGAGATGTATATAACAAAATTTTGCTTCATTTGAAGATTTTCTACAAAAGTTTGCTTTGTTTGAAGATCTTCATTTGATCATCTTATACAAGAAAAAAATATAAAACTTTGAGTTAGGTAATTTTTCACTAAATTTAACATACGCTCCAGTATATATATTTGAACCCCTCCAGACTTTAAATCCTGGCTCCGCCACTAGCTGCTCGATCAATCTCTTTTTCCATTTTTCATATGCTCATATGCTTCTAATTAATTAGTTATCCTTCAAAAAAAATTAAATTAATTAGTTATCTTAACATATATAGTCACTCATTAGCTAAGATTTATATATATATATAAATATATATATATATATATATATAAATGAGATCGATCAGAGAAAAATAATTACAGGCCTCAATTTGTTGTATGACATGCAGTACATCCTGGAAACCAGCTGCTACCCGAGAGAACACGAGCAACTGAAGCAACTGCGGGAAGCCACGATCAAGAAATATGAGCGGCTGTAGGTTGCATTTGATATATTTGATTATGCGTAGATATGTTATGATGTTCGATTGTTAATTAGACCGAATTAGTAAAACCATGAACGAAGCTCGAAAAAAGAAAAAAGAAAAAAGAATTTACCTCAAAAAGCTCCATATAGTTACATTTCGTAATTTCGTGTACAGGAGTATTATGAATGTGCCTGTTGATGAAGGTCTGCTTATCTCAATGCTTCTGAAAATCATGAATGCGAAGAAAACGTTGGAGATTGGAGTATTTACTGGTTACTCTCTTCTCACTACTGCTCTTGCACTTCCTGCTGATGGCAAAGTACGTAATTCGTTTTACTTTATCTCATCAACAATTTTAATCTTCATGAATCATATTGGATTCCATGTCATTTAGATAAAACATAGATCATTGATAAGGCCACTTAATGTAAAAGACTAAAAGATAGAGTTTGCGTTTTACAGATAGTAGCAATCGATCCGGATAAAGAAGCCTACGAGGTTGGATTGCCATTCATCAGAAAGGCTGGGGTGGAGCATAAGATTGACTTCTATGAATCAAATGCCATGTTAGTCCTAACTGATCTCGTCCACAATGTAAGTTTTTAATTCATTTGTGATCTTGTAGTCATAATCTATGGAACTTTAACTTCATTAACTAATGCTATGATGACCTAAAATAAGAAATTCACACATTATTCACCGATTCAATTATAGCTAGCTAAATATATTCTTACCTAGTTGGTTTTTGTTTAGGAGCTAGCAATGCTAGGTGCACTACATGGTGGGAACTGTTTATAGCTCACCTTACGTGTCAGTTTATGTATGTACCAATAAATCGACCATTGACAATCTTGGCGCATATAAAAATAGTCTAATAAGTTCATTTAAAAAATAATCTGATAAGTAACGCTAAACAACATGTATGTAGGAAAAGAAAGAAGATATCTTTGATTTTGCGTTTGTGGATGCTGATAAGAACAACTACATCAAATATCATGAGCTGCTACTAAAGCTTGTGAAGGTGGGAGGAATAATAGCTTATGACAACACTTTGTGGTTTGGCGCAGTAGCAGAACCTGACGATGAGGAGGTACAGGTACCGGAGGTTGAATTTATCAGGAAATACAAGCCTTATGTGAAGGAACTGAACAGCTTCCTCGCCACAGATCCACGTATCGAATTAGTTCTTCTTTCCGTCGGAGATGGACTTACCCTATGCAGGCGCCTCTATTAGAATCAACGCGCATAAGAGTAGCAGTTGCTGCGCGCTATTATATATGCTGAACCTTTCTAATGTTGAATAAGACGTATTAATGTGTCAATGATAATAATAACAAGAGCTAGTTTGATTAGCCCAGTACTATATATGTAGCAAGTGTTCTTGAATTTCTCCTAGGAGGTGGCAAGCTGCCTCAATTAGTCTGGCAGCACCTAGATATAGGGGGTTTAAAAAAAATGTTCGGAGACTTTTTAGTTTCAGATAAAAATGACGTTTTATTTATAAATCCTTTGTGTTAAGATAGAAGGACACTGTTTACACCTGAAACGAAGACATAGAACCCTCACATAGCTTCTTTGTGCTTAATTACTGACTCACCCTTAAACAATGAAACTTCCTGGTCTGGAGATTTGGAGCATTTTTGAGGCGATCAAACTTTGTAGCCATACTTGGTCTTTTACAACACAGAATGTGTCGTCGTTCCGATGCCATCCCTAAATGGCATGCGTTTCATTTACTATGCTGAGCTTAAGATCATTGTTTTTATTGAGTTAAGGTAATCCAAAAGCTTCCTAAATCTAATACGTGCTCTAACTATGCATCGCATCATGCCACTTTTAACGACTTTGTGAATCAAACTCAGGTTGGGGATCTCATATCTGACGCTCGACCACTATGCCACTTGTACTGGTTTCATTGCTCAAGATCATGATCCATCTTCTTTCTTTTTACCGGGTATTCTTGTCAAAACACTACCTCCTTTGGCCATGTTAAGATTTAGAATTAAATTCAGTTTACCCCCTTGTGGTTTGGGGGTAACTTCATGTTAGTCCCTACACTTTTATTTTCATCAGTTTACCCCTTGAACTCTTCAATTTCTGTCTGCCGTGCCCAAATTCTCATATTCCGTTTGAATTGACTTTTAATTATCAGCAGTTAAGGTCCGATTTGCCCAAATTCTAGATACTGGCCTCATAGATAAGGTTAAAATTATCAGCAATTAACGTCCGATTTGGACAGAATATAGGACATTTGGTCACGCTCGAGGAAAATTCAAAAGTTTGAGAGGTAAACTGATAAAATTGAAAGTATAGGGATTAACATGAAGTTACTCCCAAACCTCACGGGAGTAAACTGAATTTAATTCTAATTCTAAGATTTAACTCTAATCATTTTCGTTCGGATTGAATTCTGGTAATGTTGGTGAGGTGGACCAAGTTATCACTTCTATATGATACGAGTGCTCCCCTAAACCATTGGGTACGAGTGCTCCCCTGGACTGGGCTTCGCCTTTTGGGTCGGCCTTTCACAATTCACGCCTCCACCCATCTCCACGGGCGTGGGTGGACGTTCATGATTATTCTCTCCTGCGGGCCGCCACGTGTCCGTCCTGTCAAATCCAATGCTCGGGACTTTGGTGATTGATTTGACATAACAGAACAGTTGGAGTGACTACGTACCTATGTCACCCGGCGATGCATTCCATGTTGGCCGCCACCTACTAACGCACGCGCTGATTCCCACTCGTGACCCAAACCCTCTATTTTCAAAGAACACATAGCGCCAGCTAGGCATATTATTCGGCACTCTCCTGTAAAAGTGAGGCTAGGGATAAGTGTGGTGAAGAGACAAGGCAGCCCCGTCGCGACGACGATGCGTACTCTCTCTCCTTCCTCCGTCACTTCTCGCTGCGCCACCCTAAGCTCCGCCGCTAATTCTTCCTCAGGTTTCCTCTCTTCTTCTCTATTCAAACTCAAATTTCTCTTCTTTGATTGGTTTTCTATGAAACTTCGATTTCTTGATTAAGCTTGTTTGATGGTATCTTCTACTAGAATATATCCGTAGTAATTTTAGAACTAATACGAATCTCGACTTCTATGCCTATGCTATCGAGAATATGAGAATGTGTAGGGTTTTAATCATTGACACATCCATCTCCAGGGTTCCACTTGGCCGGTCCGGTCCATGATGATGACTAAACCGGCGGTGGTCCATAGGTCTAAGATGCGATGAACGGTGAAATGTAGGTAGATGTAGAAGTATAAGCGCGTGTGATACACGCTCCGACCAAACTGGACCAAGTTCTCACATGGAGACCATATGTCGCCCACGTGGTTGGATGCTGTCTGGTGTCCCAGATCGGCGCGTGTTGCTCTCTAACTTTGACCTTGTCGGGTTCAACACGACACTGCACACACAGAGTGTTGAGTGTAGTAGTTCGACCACTCCGTGTCTCGTCCACTTCACTACGTACTACTACTACTATATTAGGATATATTAGGATATTACTAGGACCAAGTTCTGGGTTGGTAGTCCTACAATGTACCTAATTTGAGAAGGAGATTCAGTACTAGAAGAAGCAACAATTGTGGTTGATTATGTTGCTGAAATGCTTTCATGTAGGTAACTAAGATTGTGTCTGTTCTGCTTGTAAATTGTGGCAATGTTTGCTGTTTTGATTTGTGTAATTCGCACGATGATCGGTACCCAATTGAAGTTCAAAATGTGGTTTATGATGCAGATGATGTGAATTGTGGTACGCCGGCATGGATCGGCAAGGGGCTTACTTGTGTTTGCTTCAAGGCAAAGGGAAGTAACGAAAAGGTCTGCTTGAACTTGACACCGTTGCAGGCAAGTGATTGAGCTACTGGTTACGAACAGATGAATTTCATATATTGCATTTTTTTTCCACTATGCATTTGTATGACATAAAGAATATACGTTAATGGGCTCAAAGCCACCTTACACTAGGTTTTAAGGCAATTTTGGCGGTGATGTAGAGTATGATCATGGAGAACTTGTTTCTCTAGTTTGAGATTGAGACCCTTCTGCTTCTTTAGCTTTTGGACTGATGTCATTCTTTTTATTTCGGAACATTGCAGGAAGAAAGGATGAGAAGGTTGCAGCGCCGGATGAAGATATACTTTGATTCTGCTAGGACAGATCACCAGGTAAATATTTCATTTAAATCTGTGTATATTCGAGACATTTTCATGCTACACTTATTCAATCGGAGCATTAATTTGGAACGACAAATGCTCTCAAATGACCAATGTTCATACACAAATGACACGTAGGAAATTAATGTGGAATTCAAAGAGCGCAAAACAAAGTAACTCAGTGTTTTCCTTGATAATTGTTTCCCTTTTATTTCTTATACTTGGTCATTACGAAAATTTGATGAGGACAGGAAGCGTTGAGGGCTCTATGGTATGCGACATATCCCGGTCAGGAGCTTCATGGCTTGGTATCTGATCAATGGAAAGAGATGGGATGGCAAGGAAGAGATCCATCTACTGATTTCAGGTTCCATTTCCCTCTATTCCTTTGTTGTTATGCTGCTAATTTCTTCCTAGTTTCCTCGTTCACTGTGTTGGCATTTTCTTATTTGGTTGCTGTTTATGATTTACTTGACAGGGGTGCTGGATTTATTTCTTTGGAGAACCTCTTGTTCTTTGCAAAGACATTTTCGGTAAAATCCCAACCTTGATCTGCAATAGAAAGATAGAAACCTGAAGAAATACGTTTCTCTCTTAATTATTTTGTATGTCACTATGCAGACATCTTTCCAGTGCCTATTGAACAAGCAAGGAGGAAAGCCAGCTGCTTGGGAATATCCATTTGCTGTTGCCGGTGTAAATATTACATTTATGATCATGCAAATGCTTGACCTTGAAGCCAGTAAGTGTTTTCTGTCCAATGCATCAAAACTATGAATTTAACAGAAATTAAGACAAGTTAAAGCTATTCTATCAGACAAAAAAATGAACTGGCTCTTGTTGAAGTTTGTTGTTTCAACTTTTTTTCCTTTTTGTTTGAGTAGATAGCTCATGCTTTGCTTATTTGGCAGCCAAACCAAGATCCTTTATCAGATCAGTTTTCTTACAGATGTTGTTAGGTATGAGTTACATCCGAATTCCATGTTTAAAGCCGATTTCACAGCAACAATGGCTCTTGATGTTACCATGTCATTTTCAATGTTATTTCAGAAAGCGAATGGGCTTTTGACTTGCTCTATTGTGTCGCCTTCATGGTTATGGATAAACAATGGCTTGAGAGAAATGCTACATACATGGAATTCAATGTGAGAATCCTTGATATGTTGTATATATGATTCATAAAGGGGTTACATAAGTTGAACAATTTTGGGATCAAATGGTGTAGGGTGAAAGTCTATACTCTACTACTTTGCTGCCAGTTCAAAAGGGTTTTGATTTCAATTGTTTGTCTTACAGGATGTTTTGAAATCGACTCGAGCTCAGTTGGAGAGGGAATTACTAATGGACGATGTCCTGCGGATTGAAGACATGCCTTCTTACAGCCTTCTTACATAATAGTAATTGGTAATACACAACCTAGAAGAACCACATACTCATTTCGTCCCTATAAGCATCCCTGACTGACCTTAAAATTGTAAATCTCCCTCTCCCTCGCTCGGATAATCGCATTACCATTAGGTTGTTCTACTATCCAACCTCTGTAGGGTTCTTTTTCTTGGCAGTGTCACTTTGAGCTTATGTGAGTTATCATGAAGGGTGTTAGGCAGAAAAATGATAGTTTGAAGCATAAAGCTCAGATAAATTTCGAAATTACGAGAAGCTCAAACCAAATAACGATGTTTGAGGTTAAGATATGAAGTCATGGTAGCACCTTTCGCAACTGATCACTTCGTCAGCAATACTTTGCAATATGTGGTAGCTCACTTTGGTCCTCGGTAAAAATGAATGGTGAAACTTCATCCAACATTGTGCTGTGGGAAAATATGCTGGACCAATATGGAACTGAGTGTAAATTTAACAAACCAATGCCTCATCTTAAAACTTATAACCATTTTTATGTAGTACACAATCGATCGTAAGATGAAATAGGTTTTGATTTTCTTCCATGATAATAAATCTTGATTTAACAAACAGCTGGACCTAGTTTGCGTGATGTGAATAGTTGAGAGATTGGGTTGCTAGCTTTCTTTTCCTTTTTCTGGCCAATTCTCCATTAGTTAGGGCGAAATTCAGTTTCAGTTTCCAGCTTTATAACACACACCTTTGGGTCTCAAACACTCATGGTATCTTATCCCTCCCTACCAAGATTTCCCATAGAAGAATGATATATCACCATATCTTATACTTAAGCAAAAATATGCTGTAAAATCAGGTGGTCAAATGATATAGATACGCAAGCTAATCTCATGCCTGAAAGAGGTAAAAATGAAGCTCACATTTCACATCAATGGGGGAACTAAGGTGCTAAGCCAATGGCCATCAACCACAAACTCGACCAATATTCGAGCAATGGTTTAAATCAGTGATGAACCCCACTAAAAATGGGTAATGCTAAATTAGGCATGAAAGCCAGTTGCTTACCTTATATCAGTGAGGGATTGCTTTGGAATCAAGTCTAAGGCTGGTCAGTGCTGTAGAAAATAGGCACCCACATCTTTGAATAAGAGGCCCTAACTAAAAAAGAATTTGAAACTAAATTGAAGCATCCGAAGCTGAAGGTTCTAAAAGAAGTGCTGAGATCCTTGAACCCAAAGCTTGGGGAATGGGGATTACCTACCTTTGGCTACTCTTGTCTTTTAAGCAAAACTCACACCAAAAGCTCCACCACCACACACAAAACACTTGCTTTCCCGCCCCAGTCATTGGGTGCATATCAAGGAACTTCCAGCTCTTTCTGTTTCCATACTCACTAACTTGACATTGTTTCTTGTCAAGAAACTGAACTCAGCACACTTTTGCTGGCTGTGCATCTCCGACATCCGGCTGTAGTGAAACAAAAAGAAGATCAGATGGGTTCATTGCAAGCACCGGTGAGGAGAAGCTCAGTGCTTCCTGAAACATCATGTGGATATCTGCTTCAAGAACTACAGGCAAGGTTTTCAACTATGAGATAAACTTAATGTTTTTGAGTATTTCTCATTTTGGTACCTTTGTTCTTGGTTGCAATGAAACAGATGATTTGGAATGAAATTGGACAAGGTCAGTTTGAAAGGGAGAAGGTACTGCTGGATTTGGAGCAGGAATGTCTGGAGGTTTATAGGAGGAAGGTTGATGCTGCTAATACCTCGAGAGCTCGTCTGCACCAGGAGTTGGCAGAAGCTGAGGCTGAATTTACTCATCTTCTTTTGTCACTTGGCGAACGGTCTCTCCCCGGACGGGTAACCCTACTTATCAAAACCCTGTCAACTCAGTATATTAGTGTGACCAGATATAACAGCATGCAAGTTAAATTAGACCCAAACACATATGTGCATAGCAATTTTGCTAAATTATAAATACAATAGCTAGATAATTCAAAATTCAATTCACAACTTCATGATTTCTCCTTGTCCAAGAATGCCAGATTGGTCTAGCTAAGCCTGTGTGTTTAGCCTCACACTAGGGGTTAACTAGAGTGATCATGAGATCTAGAAGTCTTGACTAAATGTGAAAAATCTTACTTGAAGGAACTAATGCTTGTATTATCTCATCAGCCAGAAAAAATGGTGGGAACACTGAAAGAGCAGCTAGATTCCATCACCCCAGCTCTGCGAGAAATGAGACTGAGGAAAGAAGATAGGGTGAATAAGTTCCGAGCTGTGCAAGGGCAAATTCAGAAGATCTCTGCAGAAATAGCAGGGCAGTCAGAGTATGAAAAGTCATCATCAGATGTCAGGGTGAATGAGAACGATCTTTCACTGAAGAAACTAGAGGAGTATCAGACAGAGCTACAAAGACTCCACAATGACAGGGTACTACAACTATAGTTCAGATACTGTATTCTTGACAATGAATAGAACATTTTTCTGATTTATTCTCGACAATAAATTCAAATCTCCTTTCAAGCTTTCTGTTCATCTTGCAGAATGAGAGGCTCAAGCGGGTGGAAAAATTTATAAATTCCATCCAAAAGTTGTCTTCAATATTAGGAACAGACTCCTCTATGGTCATCACCAAGGTTCACCCAAGCTTGAATGAATTGTGTGGGATAGCCAAGAACATAAGCAACAGTATTTTGGCTAAACTCAACAGCACAGTGGAATCCCTAGAAGAAGAAAAGCAAAAGCGACTTGAAAAGGTAATGGTTTGCCTATAGTTGTATCATTATTCATTTCAGCAAAATTAATTGGCAAGGTCTGCCACCTGTTTTCTGCAGACTGATACGTGGTGATAGAACACAAAATTTGACTTAAAATAGATTAATAACCTAAATCATGGTAAACTCAAGCATGAATTTTGTGATTTGGGTAACATCAGTTCCTGTGGGTCATTTGTTTTCCCTGTCTTCCATTTTCTAGTCATTTTTCAAGATACTCCCCTCCTGGAATTCTTCAAGATGCAAATTCATTATAAATAAAGCATCAGCATGATATATTTCTGGATATACTTTTTTCAGCTTCACCATCTTGGTAAAGCATTGACAAACTTATGGAATTTCATGGACACGCCCTATAAAGATCGTCATCTGTTTTTCCATGTTACCGGCTTATTATCAGTTTCATCAGCAGAAGTATCAGATCCAGGAAGCTTAACCCAAAAAATAATCCAGCAGGTAAGTATAAGATTTTGATGACAACTAAATGTATCAGAAAATAGAAATAACAATGTTCACATTTGTTTAAAGGCTGAGACTGAAGTCAAGAGACTGGATCAATTAAAAGTAAGTAAGACGAAAGAACTATTTCTCAAGAAACAGAATGAGCTCAAGGAGATATGCAATAAATCACACATGGAGATTCCTGTGCACGCAAAGATGGATAATATAATTAACCTGCTGAACTCTGGTGAGATTCATTGATATGTGCCTTAGTCTAAGAATAAAGAATGTCATTGCTTAAAGATGATGCAGTTCACAAACTGACATACGAACAACAGGGGAAATTGACCATGCAGATCTTGTTATGAGCATGGATCAACAGATATCAAGAGCAGAAGATGAAGCTTGTAGCAGAAAGACAATTATGGAAAAAGTGGAAAAGTGGATGCTAGCATGTGATGAAGAGCGCTGGTTGGAAGAATATGGAAGAGTCAGTTTTTTACTTGCACATTAATTTAACTTTATCAGTAACACACTCAAAAAAATATCTCAAGTTTCCTAATCCAAGTACCCTTTCAGGATGAAAATCGATACTCAGTCAGAAGAGGTGCACACAAGAACCTCAGACGTGCAGAACGTGCTCGAGTATTAGTCAGCAAAATTCCAGGTAATATTGAGAACCTGTATGCATTCGTTCCCAACAGTAAGGACTGTCATATGTAAGAGGTACACCAATCAAACCTTATAACAAGTACCAGAAAATGCTGTCTTATGGATATAAAGATATCACTCCTGGATGAGTTATCCTAATAGAAATTAACCAAAGAAAATGAAGATTTAAATGTACGTACATTGACATCAGATGATATTATGCCATCCAAGTATGATATATGCTTTGAAAATGGAATAAAATGCAGCTTTGGTGGACTTGCTGATGGAAAACATCAAGAGTTGGGAAGAAGAAAGAAAGAAGACTTTCTTATATGATGAGGTACGGACTTCATTGCTTTGTAATACTGCAATACAAAAAGATTCTCTTATTTGATTCTGCATTGCCCGATTTGCATAACAACTAAAGTATCCTTTAATATAATACATACATTCTAGTCTCATCAAAGTTGAGCACAGTAAATTTTTAGAATCCTTCAACCTTTAAATCATCCCCTTTTTTATGTCGAATAACGTTAAACTTAAAAGGCAATAACTTTTATACATGTTGGTAATTTCAAGTAGGTTATATCATTTGGAAATGAACATACAGAAAAGCTGGTGTAAAGACACCACAAAAAATCATGGAACCCTGGACTCCAGTGTTTCATTAATGTCTTACAATTTGGACTTCGTAGTATCTTTATTTCTACTTATTTCAATTTAATGTTTCTGCATTACTTGCACTGCGTAGCTCAAGTCAACTAATTATAGATGAAAACATTATGTCATACAGGTACCTCTCCTAGCAATGTTGGAAGAGTATAACGCGTTAAGGCAGGAAAAGGAGGGGGAGAGGCAAAGACAAAGGGTTAGTAAAATTCTTACTTTACAAAAACGTGACTTTTATGGGTTTGTAGTTTTCCAGTGACACGTCCTAGAACCTATATGGGAGGCGATATTCACAATCCCTTCAAGATACTAGTCATACTACTCACACTCCCTTTTCTCTTCATCATTAATACACAAAAGGAAGTGTGCATAGTGTCTTCAAGAGAAAAAGGAGGATCAATACCATCACTAATATTTAAACGTAGTCATACAGAAAAATTCTACAATGGCATGCATCTTCTTACCAAACTTGATGAGGCAATTTTTCCCCACAGGAAATGAAGTTCCCAGGCCAAATAGTGCATCATCAGCAAGAAAAGTTGTTCCTGCCCAGTCCTAGGCGTACTTCAAACAGAAGTGTCAATGGAGGTTTTAGCACTGCTATGCCTCTAAACAGAAGGCTTTCTCTGGGCCTTCAGAAGCTGGGATCAAACAGCATAGATTTAGGCACTCAAGGCATATCAAATGAGGGTAAGAGGGCACAGAGACAAAAGATGTTTGCAAGACCTGGTCTTGTTTCACCTGTTAGAGATGAAACAGCTTCAGTGGTATCAACATTTTCCGGCCCCCTATCTCCCTGAAATATTATGTTTAATCTGTCAGTCTTCAAGTAACACTCCAAAAACATAGAGCGTAAGAATGTGAGAAAGCTAGTTTTGCGGAATGACTTATCAGATAATGCAGACAAATAAGAACAGTTACAATTTCAGCTAAACAGCCTCTACATGTTCCCTGTATCTGCAGAAGTGTCCAGAGCCTCTCAATTCTCATAGGAACATGCGTCTAGAACTGTAAGGCAATTGCAATTGTGATTGCAAGTGCAAATAAATAAGTTCCTAGGATTGTTGTCTTCCTATTACTAGCATAGAAGTATACTCGCAGTCAACTAAACAAAACTACTTGAGCTTGTTTACTACAAGCTTCTGTGCATATCATAGATTTAATACTCTAAGACTGCAATGACAGCTTGTGACACAATGTAATATTCCTCAGTTGTACAGTTGTACTATTAAATTACGAACTTCAACATGTATGATGTGTTCATCTCGTAGTGGCAAGAAAACATTGCAACCCAAGGACATTTACCAATATGCATAAGGAAGAGACTAGAAGCATGGCAAGAAATGCCTACACTTTACCTAAGAAAGTAATATATATGATATGAACACAAAGGCAGAAAACAAAAAAGATTCTGTCCTAAACAATACAGACATACATGGAAGCAGAAGATAAAGTTTTCCGTCAATTTTCACTGAGATTCATGCTTGTTACTTTGGCTGTCATTTCCCCTAAACAGCCACAATGCAGTGTGAATTGTTAATAGGAATTCACTCATCTAGCTTTTGGGTTTCAATTAAGAACATAACCCGCTTTCTTACAAACAGGAACAAATTCAATATCCAGGAAGGAACGACATTGACTATTGCACTTGACAATGTCTCATTTATAGAAATATAAGGTCATACCTTCTGGCTTCTTCCATCTCTATAAAACTCTTCAGCAATTGTTTGTTCCTGTTGCTCATGCACTAGTTCCATAGATTTACTTCTTCAACATGTAAAAGAACCAAAAACATAAATCCGACAACAGCATTCTTAACCTCACAATTTCAACAAAAACACCTCATAGATTGCGTGATAAATACGAAATTGCAGGCACATTGCATCGAACACACACCAAGAACAAGCTATTTTTGCTTAGGTAAATCATAAATATCCAACTCATAATGAAATATAGAAAGTCACTACACAGCTTCGAATCGAAATTCAAATCCGAGTCTCCTAGAATTCATAGAGATACTTTCCGATTAGATGCTTTGCTTTTCGACTAACAAAGATGAAGATCTACTTGTCTATGACTCCTCAACCTGAACTGGGGATTTAGTTGCTGACTTACTAAAGAAGTCATCAATCCGACGAGTGCCAGCCGGAGCGGGATTGTCAGCAACCGTGCGAGCGCGGCTCCGATCAGCGGACTTCTGATCGGAGGGCTGAGCCGGCACGGGGAGCTCATCCACGAGGAAATCTCTGGTGGCGCGGTGCCTCTTCGCCGCCGTCCTTATGTGCTCTAGCTTCACGATCTTGCGCTGCTTCTCCATCGCCGCCTCGGCGGAGCCCTCGGCGAGGAATTGGAGGAAGAGCTGGGCGGAGCAGGAGACCAGGTACAGAGCTTCTGAGTTTATCTTGTTGATCTCTGGATCCAGCTTCATTATCTTCTTGACCCGACCCGTTGGAAGCTCGAGTCGGATCCGTCCGGGTTGCTCCGGATTTGCCTCCTCTCCTTCGGCTTCATTCTCTTCTTCCGATGCGATTTCGATTGGTGCCGTGTTCTCCTCTTCCGGTTCGGATCCGACTGCTTTCTCTTCCCCGGATTCGGGTCGGGTCGTCGCTGCGTCGTCTTCTTCAGCCAGTGGTGGTTCCTCTTCTTCCGCGATCTGTGGTTGCGGGTTCTCTTCTTCCGATACGGGTTGGATCGTTGCAGTGTTTTCTTCTGTCGGTTCGGGTCGGACAGCGGTTTCTTCTCCGGATTCGGGTCGGATCGGGGATGGGTCCTCCTCTTCTTCTGCCATCTGGGGTGGTGTCGCCGCGGCGGTGTCGTTTTCTGCCATTTTTGGTTTGGTCGGCGAATGAATGAAAGAGAAAAGGGGAAGTGGAGTTTAGGGTTTTGAAATGGCGGGAAGTAGGCCTCTTCTAAGTTTCGTATGGACGATAATGCACTTGAAGGAAGGTAGTTATTACGTTGTTTTCCGGGCGTCTGAAAGTTTACAGTCCAGGGTACTTTAGGTATGTCAGAAACTTCCCGCGATTCATGTTTCTTTCCCGCCTACACTTGACTTTGAGAAATTTCTAAATCTTATTTTAATTTTAATTTCGGTGTGTCCAATATTATATATAATTGAAAATGAATGGTTAGATTTGTTATTCTTACACATCATTTTAGATTATGGACTGTAATTTTTCATTCTTTAACTTGGTGGTGAAGTGAAGAAAACAGCTCGTCTAGTCATTCTAACCCTCACCCTTATAGATCAATTATGTAGATGGAGTCGGGTGCTAGGATGGCAGCGGCAAAATGGAGTGGGATGGCGGAGGCAATGAGATTCGTGGGATCAGTTGAGGCTGGGCTCATGCATCGAACGGGTAGCGGCTCGTCCCTTCTCTTTTGTCTTCTCCATCTGTGGTTGCAGTGGGGAGGATCGATCCTTTAGTTGTTTAGGGAGCAGTAATTTTACCTAAAACCCTGAGTTGTGGCAAGAGTTTGAGACAACAAAAACGGTATGAAAGCTTTGAGTTTCCGGCAACATCAATGAAGACAAGTTTGAAACAACTCTAATTCTGTATCAAAATGATCTATCTATATATATTTACTTTTCTGTTTTTATGTAAATAGACATTTTCCCTTTACTTAATATATCGGTTCATTACTTTGTGTCACTTAATCATTTAATTGTATCTATACACTTAGACTTTGGTGCAACTAGAACAAGTCACTGCCTGGTCAATTTCATGTTCTAACTACAATAAAGTAAGCAATGTTTATGTACGTCTTGTAGGCTATTAATCAATCGAATTATAATAGGCATGAGCTTAAAATTAATTAACGAAATAAAGAAATATGATTCATTATAAAAATAATGAATTATATTCAGATACAGGCCCAAAATGATCAAGCCTCAACAAACAGCCCAAGCCAACACCGAATACGAGCCCACCAAGTAAAGCCCAAACTACGTGGTTCACACCACTGCCGTGAGCTAGTGCTTATTATCACTGCACCGTTCCAGAAACCCCAAAAAGAGTAAAAGAGGACACACAAAACCCTAAACCAAAATCGCCATCTCTCCCCAGAACGACAGCCATGCAGTTCTCTCAGGACGACTTCGACCGCCTCATGCTCTCCGAGCACAGCCGCAAGACCTGCGAAGCTCACTACGCCAAGAACCCTCTCGACGCCGAGGTTCGTCTACTCTCGGAAAACCCCTCTTTATTATTATTATCTGTTCAATAATTTCTATTAATTCTTTATTTCTCTGCAGAATTTAATCAAATGGGCTGGAGCTCTGCTCGAGCTTTCGCAGTTTCAGAGTGTTTCGGACTCCAGGATCATGCTCGATGGTAATTAGTTGTTTTTCGATTAGTTTTGGATTTGGATTTGGTTCATGTGTTTTTGTGCGCTAACTGTGGAACCTACATGAAATGTGTAGATTGTATATCGAAGCTGGAGGAGGCTCTGGTGATCAATCCTACGAAGCATGAAGCTCTGTGGTGTTTAGGGAATGCGCATACGTCTCATGGATTCATGAATCCTGACTTGGACGAGGCCAGGCCTTATTTCGAGAAGGCGTCCGAGTATTTCCAGAGGGCTGCCGAGCTGGTACATTGCTTGTTTGAGTTTGCGGAAGTTGTTGTGGTTGAGAGTTTTTTTTTTTTGGAGGTGAAGGGAAGATTAACAGTGGATTTGTTTTTGTAGGAACCTGGCAATGAGCTTTATCTGAAGTCCATAGAAGTCACAGCTAAGGTAATTCAACTCTTATTTTCTTTCGTGAATGAATGTTGTAGTTATTTGTAGTATGTGATTTGGAGTGAGAGCTCTTGCTTTTGTTGTTTCAAGTGCACTGCTTAAATGTACTGAAGTGCTAAGAGTAAGTTCATGGGTAATACAATTATAAGGTAGCTGGATTGTGAAAAACCTTGTAAGCTAATGGTTGCAGGTGCAAACCAGGATATAGTCGGTTTATTGCGGAGGGTGGCACTATATTATAAGCGTCGAAGTTCACCATTAACAAACATAAGCACAATCGGCTCTCGATCTGAAGACACAAGTTATGTTACATTATTAAAGCTGAATAGTATGTTAGGTAGAATTCTCCAAGATGCGGCTCAGATACAACTCTAAACTCATACTAGGAGCCCCATCAGCTAGAAAGTTACATTGAGCTGGATGTCTGATATCAAACTTCCAGTTACTTTTAGAGAACTACTAGTAGATGGGAATAAGGCTAAAGGGTGGGTTCATGGATGATAATCGGTGGGTTCATGGATGATAATCAAGGCCTGACAGTCGAGGCCGATATAACTTCAACAAGTGGCATATAAATATCATTTTCAAATACCTTGTTTCTTATGCTTGTGATCTTTAATAGACATGTAGGCTTTCCTTTTATATCTGATGTAGGATAAATCTAGTTGCTTTGTTGTTGGCAAGTGCATCCCTGGTAATTGTTGTTCATGTCTCCCAGGCACCAGAGTTGCATACTGAGATCCACAAGCAAGGAATGGCTCAACAGGCACTAGGTGGGGGACCTGCCACTTCCTCGAGTGGAAAGGTATGTCCTATATTTTGGGGCACTCTACTCCAGCATGTATCATTCGATTTTGCTTGATCAAAAGAGATAAAATATTTGATAATTCATATGCTAAAGTAGGGACATGCAGTCTCATTTTCTTTTAAGTTCAATACAAAGTTAAAAGATGCGCCATTGGATTTTATAAATCATTGTGCCTCCAGAGTATGTTCATGTTATGGAAGTGTTAAAATGCAAATTTATGGTATACTTGTCCAATCATTTTCCGAAATTGTAGTGAATAGAATACTTGTTTGTTGGATCAAAATACAACCTTATTTATCACCACACAGTACCGGACATATTATAACTACAAATACTCTAAATGTAACTTGTTGATCAGATTCATATAAGCATTTTCATCATTCCCTTTTCCATATGTTACACAAGATCAAATTTTGTTTATACATGGGAATAAACACTAGTTTTATCATTCTCTTTAGTACATATTTTCCATATTTACATAAGATCAAAGCTATGTGCATGCACTAATATGGTTAAACATGGTATAAGTTTGTGTGGGGTGTTAACAACTTCAAACATCTCAGTACAGTATGTAGGATGCAATAACAAAAAAAAAAATTCTAGTTTCCTTACGAACTTGAGATTAATTTCTTTAATATATTCCAGAGCTCCAAGGCTAAGAAGAGCAGTGATTTCAAGTATGACATAGCTGGATGGGTTATCCTTGCACTTGGCATTTTTATATGGGTTGGGGCGAAATCCAATATGCCACCACCACCACCCCCAAGATAAGCTCTGCATTTCTTTTGACTAAAGTAATTGTCTCAGTGCATTTGTTGAAGGTTAATATTTTTATAAAATATTCATCTTGTTGAGGTGTAGTATTTTAAGAAATCATCTGGTATGCATGGTTATTTTGACCATAACATTTTCTCTGTTGCTATCTTAATTAGAAATATGATTTTTTTATATGAATTATTGTTTGTTCTTTTACAAATATGGAATTGTCTTTGTGTTGGTTGGTTTAGATATGGACTCAGCGTCCTGCTTGTTTTTTCCTGCTCTTGGATATCATATGGAAGGACATGATAATATTTTCAGTGGTATCTTGAAAATTAGCTAACTTTAAAGACATGGTTATGTTCAGCTTTGAATTAATAACGAAAAGAACCGTACCCCTAGTTCTCAAAAAAAGAAGAAAAGAACCGTACCCCTAAAATCTGATAACTCATCATCTATCATACCCCTATGTAACTTCCAAGTGTTGGGTAGAGGTAAGAAGTTAAGTCTCCAAATTTGGAAAGCTTCTTGGCTGTTTGTTTTCAAGAGCCTGTTGTTAATCCGACAGTACAATGTGTTACGAGACTATTTGGAATTGCAGCCTTGGAATGCTCATCCACTGCTATCTTCCTCTCCCTCTTTCTTTATGCTATTAGTGTTATGAACAAGCAGTGATGGTGCCGGAATAACGGCATATCGACTGACCAGGAAGATCCTGGTGGTCTGTCAAAGTGAAGTTTTTTTATGGTGTTCACCTGCAAAAGGATCTGAAGCAATGTGTGTGGTGTCAATAGTTTTTGATCTCCCTCTTCTTTCCTTAAGATGAAAAAAGATAATTGGATTGAGAGTGAGTTAAAGTAGTTGTTACTCTTGGTTGACAGGAGGTATGTAGTTAGATGATGGTAGAAGTTTGGCTTGTTTTCCAACTTCTGAAAATGGTGGCTATTTGCTTTTAACTAAGTTTGATTGGGGCCAGTTTTGTAAAGGAACTAATGAACCATCTGACTTGATGTTTCACTCAGCTTATAAATCCTCTTCTTAGGTTCATGCATGCAGGAAAATAGAGGGAACGCTGAGTAAACTTTCTCTTAGCAATTCTTATAATATAAAACAACTTTTATTAAATATTCTCCCAACCGCTACAATGTTATAACCTGAAACTCTTCGCTGTTGAACATGGACTAATACTGGCAAGAAGCAAACTTTAACAGCTAAATAATGCTTTCTAAGAGGTATTTGACTGTGTGATTAAAAAAGACTGAGGTGCTCACAGAGGTATGGGAGCATGCCAGACCCTCACGAACACAATGAAGTTGCCAGTAGTGAATATACGATTATAAATATCTTGATTATTATTGAGATATAGTAGAGCATGTCGTCAGATAATGTAAGGGCGTATGTTATCCTGAGACCCTTACGTGTTTGAAGCTGTATCATTGAATAGAATGTGCTCCATGCATTCAAAATTGCTGGAGATAGTATTTGCTCTATCAAATGCTAGCAATTTTTTTCCTTTTGACCATTTATGCAGAATAAGTTGTTAATGTTTTTCTGACCAGTTATAGGAAACTTTCCCCTAGAATGTCCACTTGTTGACAGGTTGTGAATAAGTACACTTTGGTTCTGTTTTCTTCTGAACTTCTGTTACTTCTGATCGATGAATTTGTTGTCTCAAGATGATCACAGTGATGACATTGCAAAGTTAATGATATCTCCTACCCTGGCCTCGGTAATTTCTGTAAAATGGCTCAGGGAAGTGGTGGTGCACAAATCTTTACAAAGCTGTGGGGGACTAGTTTAGTTTTGTTGTCGATTTCTTTTGGCTCTTGGTCTGGTGGAACAAATTTGTCAGCAAGGCAGTATATTTCCTTTTAGAAAAGATCATGTCTTTGACATTCTTTTATGGTATTTTTTTTAGCTGCTTAATCATTTATCCTCTACATACTTTGAAATGAGAATATTTTGACCCCACCAAAGTTTTAATATATTGTTCTTGTGAATATACAATGTTCGCTACAATATTTGGACTTGAAAAATATTACTTTTATACAATAGTTATGAAACAATTCAAAACCTAGCACCAATAGTTACACTAATTTTATTTTATTTTCATCTTAACTGCTCCAAACGATTTTGTAGTCTGGCCTCTTTTCTTATGGATTTTTGTTTCTTGTTAGTTTGTTTCTGTGTCATATATCCTTTGAGAGTATCATGTGCTTGATAATTATTGTGAGCATGTTTCTTTAATTATCAAAAAAAAAACCTCTGGATGCTGTGGCAGCAAACAGAGGAGCATACTTGAACGGTCATAAGCTCACTCCAAAGGTCTCAAACCAATTATGAGTGTCAAATAATGTGCTGGCTTCAGATCCCATTGGTGTTTCATAGACTTTCATAGACTTGTAGATTGATTCGTTGAAAGTTTCGAAAAAGATTTGAGTAGGTAAAATGTCGAGGGGCCCTGTGGTGTCCAAGGTAGTGATAAGTAGGATCTAGAATTCATCATCTTTAGTGATTAAAGAACTTCCTACGTTGCTAGTCGCTATTCTCCTATGTAGGCTTGCTACTTTCTATTTTTGGTAGTTAGTAAGGTGGCATATTTGGGTTGGGCACCTTACTAATAATGGAAAGGTTGCACATTTGTATTGCTTTTTGGCCTCTTCTTTTTTTGGTATTAAGTGGTGCACAAGGTGGCATAATCTCAGTGGGCACGCCATTAGTGGAAAGGGTGCTCACTAGACCATAATAACTATTAGGCTGCTGGGTTATATTTGTTTATAAGAATAGAGCAAAGATATAAATGAAATCAGTACCTTTTTGTAAGAATGCATTCTCCTCCCTAGTAAGTGCAGAATAGTTTGCGTCTGGCTATGGATGTGGAAAGTTTTGCAAAGTGAGGAAGTAGTTTGTATCCTGAACTCATGCTCTGACTTTGCAGTACATGTTAATGACCATGCATATATGTGTAGTACTTTGTTCTATAACCTTATTTTGATCTACAGTTATGTATTGCTTGGATCGATCTTAATGCGAATGTTAAAAGGTGTTAATGGTTAGAGAAGCATTCCACCTTGGTTGGCTTTTTTCAATTTTATTCTAATTTCTAAGAGATCCTCCTGGAAGGGTCTGCTAGAAGAATAATATTTTGTGCCGCAAAGACTGATAACTTTTTATGCTTGTTTAAAAAGAGGCTCTCCTCTTTGATCGATCCTTGTTGGTCCAGATACCCTATTGGTAGTCTTTGTCCTAGATTTCTTTTGTTAACAGTCCCTCATGGGCCATTTATGGATCTTTACACCAATAGAGCTATCATCTGTTTCATTAATGGTTTGTTTAGTGTTCTCTGCCTTACTTTGAGCAAAGTAGTCCTTGTGATTGTTTAAATAATCTCAAGTGGTTAGAGTTTGCTGGAGCAGAGGCGTCCACGCTTCCTCCCACAATGTTGTGGGATTTATTAATTCCCGTCTTCTGCTCTAATATGATACAGCAGTGGTCACTGGACTCAATGATAGGTGATGCTTTTTTCTGGATGATATATTTGATAATTGCACTATTGGATGTGCCGGCGACATTTTGGTTTGAAATAGGATTTCTCTTGGTATGTTATGTTAGTTGATTGTCGATACTAACCTTTGATTAGGTGAATTCTTGTTTTAATGTGGGCTGGAAAAATAGCATTGCTGTTGTATTTTATACTGTAGCTAGCAAGTGGTTGGCTAAAGGGAGAAATCTTTCCAAATCAAAGAGGTTTAATTTGTTATAGTTGTGTAGGGTCTTGTGAATGTGATGATACCAAAGTTTCACGGTCTTTAGTTCACAGTGGATCTTTGTACTATAGATATATATCTTGCTGGATAGGTTCTGCTTTCCAATGGGATTATATATTGCAAGCCTTTATATTGCGCATGGATGAGTTTGAGAATAAATTAAGGGAAGGTTTCCTTTGGTGTAGGCTGTGAATCATTACGCAAAATAGCTTTGCTCCGTGCGAAATCGCTTATAGTGAATGGTTGTAAGGAGAGGTTGTGGAACTGAAATGTCTTGATGTTCTCTTATAGAACAAGCTCAACAAAGTAAAAGTTATGTGTTATCGATTTGAAAGGTTTATCATCCTAGACCTTCCACTGTCGGAGTACGCCTTGCACTACATTGAACTTGTCTACTATCGATGGATTCATCACCATCAATCTTGAATCTCACCGTAGCTATACTGCAGCAAGGCTTCTCGGCTACCATGATTAGAGACATTTAGCACCATAATCCCTTCTCTGGGCCAATTTGAAATTCTGAGTTGTATTCTTTCCTTTCCCTTGTGTTTGTTTTTCCGTGAACGGGTGTCACATTCCACATGTAAGGTCAGGGAATCATAGGAAATGAAAATACAGCAGATTCATCCAGAAGCACTCTACCTTTATCTCCATTGATTGATATATTCTATCTCATGTATATTGGTCTAGTGTGGAGAAAATCATGGTGCGTTTTAACGTCTAGCTAGGTAGCCGGTCAAGAGTCTGTTCATGCCTGGCAAACATGTCGGAGTTCATGCACTCTTGTCTCCCTGAGAGTACGGCTCTGATGCTGCTTAAGATTTGGCTCCGTACAGTGCCCATTATCTGTGTTTCACGACGGGTGTTTCCAAACATTGTAAACGCATACCCCTCTCCATGGCAGATGTATCCGACGTGTGACTCATGTGCCGTTCTGGCTGGGTTTTCACTGTCTGAAGAAGGCGGACAAGGCGGCTACTTTAAGATCTGCGTTGCTGGTGGCAACTTCAGGTTGCTGCTGCTGCGGATGGTCCTTTTTCACTACTCAAAACGGGGACCGGTTATTAATCCGCCGCTGGTGTTACCGCATTCAAATGATTCCTTATGTCAGGGCTTCTTGGCTATAAACGTCCGCACCAATGGTTTTGGTGTGGATTTTCATTTTTACACCATTTTTCGATCGAATTTCCTCATCTCCACCGTCTAGTATCTAGATAATATTGTGTAGATCATCTCTGTAAAATTTCGGTCAATTTGGTAATCGTTAAGGCCCTCAAACTCGAAAAACAAATGGACGGACTGAATTCTGTCAAACATGAACTGTTCATGTTTATAACAGAAAGACGTAATTTTGAGAGCCTTAACGATTACTAAATTGGCTGAAATTTTGCAGAGATGATCTACACAATATTATCTAGATACTAGATAGTGAAGATAAGGAAATTCAATCAAAAAGTGGTGCAAAAATGAAAATTCACACCAAAAGCATTGGTACGGACGTTTGTAGCTGAGAAAAATCCTTCCTTACAGATGATGCTAACGCACATGAAACTTGAAGTTCGGAACCTAGATGGAACTTTCATCGGATAGGAAAACACGTAGTAGTACAAAATGGACTAAAAGCAAAAAATAATCATTTAAGAGCAGTGTCAGGTAGCAACATGCATTGCCCTATGATTGTGATAAAGAAAATGACCAGAACAAGCCTCGGATACATGCTTGTGATCTTGATTTTTGAGGTTCGAAACTGTGTGGATCGATGAATCGACGTGAAACCCATATTGATTTTATGGCCTAAACCCTGATGATGGAGACATGCATATATTATCTTCCTCGCCATCTCTTCCCCATAATAGATTTTGTGAAATTCTATATGGTAAAATATGACGGCACCGTGGAGCACGAGAAATTTTTTAGTGTTACGACGGAGGATCACGTGACAGTGTGATGTGGTCCTGTATTCCAATCAAATTTAGACATGTGGATTTTCTTTATAAAAAATTATTTCAGCTATTTTGTCAGAAACTATTTTAGGTTTTCTGTTGTTTTTTAAATACTAAACCCTATACCATATATCCTAAACCTTATACCCTATACCCTAACCCTAAACTCTAAACTCTAAACCCTAAACAATAGACCCTAGTTTGAATTTGCTAAATACCCATGAATGTCATTTCACAAAAAATAGAAAATATTAATTCATATTTTAGTTGTAAAAAATTCACATGTCTAAATTTGATATAAATGTAGAATTACGTCATACTGCCACGTGGTTCTTCCGTAGCATTTAAAAATATCTCCTAGATGACGCACTTTCTAATAAAATCCGGTTATATTGCCTTATCAAAACTAATTAATTTCTAGTTTAATTTCAGATCATGTAAGGATAATAACCTATGTCGTAATTAAAGACTCGAATCATGAGAATTTGGTATGAGATATGAAGGTGCTTGCGTATGCTAACCCTGGTTAGACTAACCCAGATAGCTTTTCAAATACTATATATACAAACCTCCCCCACATCAAATCTCCAAGACAAATGTCCATTTCTAGGCAGTTCCAGTGAGCTTTTCTCCATTAATCATCACCCTCCTAATTAAACATTTGAAATAGCTATGAGACTCTTCATAATAGCCAACTTCTCCATCCTACTCTTTTGGTTTGGAGCTTCCACTCTCACTCTCACTCTCACTCTCCTTTCATTTTTCTTCTATGTCTTCCTCTTCGTAACAAGTTACTACCTCGTTCCCGGAGGCTCTGCATGGTCCGGTTACGGCCATGCCATGAAACTTCGAGGACCGGTAGGGTGGCCCGTATTGGGTTCCATACCCGAGCAAATGAGCTCTCTTGCTCATCGTAGACTAGCCAGCATGGCAGCTTCGTTGGATGCAAAGAGACTCATGGTGTACAGTCTAGGCGTGACTACGCGTGTCATCATTAGCAGCCACCCGGACACTGCTAAGCAAATCTTAGGAGGGTCTTCCTTTTCCGACCGTCCTATTAAGCAATCCGCTCGAGCACTAATGTTCAAGCGCGCCATAGGGTTTGCTCCTTCCGGGGCGTACTGGCGCCACCTGCGTAGGTTAGCAGCAGTCCACATGTTCTCGCCTAAAAGAATTGCCGGACTGGAAGGGCTAAGGCAGAACGTGGCGGACCAAATGGCGGTGAGGGTGCAGGAGGAGATGGAGGAGAGGAGATTTGTGTTGGTGAGAGGAATATTGCAGGTGGGTTCTATGAATAACATAATTGAGAGTGTTTTTGGGTTAGGGTTAGAGGATGAGGAGGGTAGTAGTTCTGACTTGACGTTGACTCTGCATGACATGGTCAAAGAAGGGTATGACTTAATTTCTAGGTTTAATTTGGAGGATTATATTCCTCTGAGGTTCTTGGACTTCTACGGTGTGAAGAGGAAGTGTCACAACTTGGCGGCTAAGGTTAAGAGTGTGGTGGGTGAAATTGTGAAGGAAAGAAAAAGAGGAGGAGATTTTAGTGGCCGGAGTGACTTTCTCAGTGCTCTGCTAGCTTTGCCTGTGGAGGATCAGTTGAGTGATTCAGACTTGGTTGCTGTTCTGTGGGTAAGAGAAGCTTTCCTTCACTTTTATATTATCTCAACACTTTATATATGTGTGTATATAACTATTGGTTCGCAAAACTATATATACTTCTATCTTCTTCTTTTTTCAATAAATAATCCTTTTTCTTTTTTTTTTTCTGTATATATGTATATGAAATTAGCATAAGAAATTTACAGTGATATTTACTAACATCAACAATCTTTTTCATCTAGTTATATACTGGATCGAATATTATTTAGTTAATTTCTCATACTATCTGTTTCACAGATGCTTGTAACTATTCATGTTGTTCGATCAATCATTGCTTCAGATATTTTGCCCCATATAATTCTAGTGACTTTGACAGAACCCTAGCTAGCTAAAACCCTGTTGACTCATGCATTCAACCTCGGCAGAAAAACAGAAAATAGACATGCCTTTTCATCAAAGTTATCTAGTTTAGCTCCCAGACTGTACATGCTCTTATAATTTGACCGAGAATATTCTGATCATAGTTTATAATTAACCATTTGATCCAGTTCAACTTTATTTATATGTATCTAGCTCGATCGCCAAGACAACTAGACAAGCACAATCTGTGTTGGTCATGAACACTTAAAAGATGCGGTAGGCAATAATTAATCTGATAATTTTGTCAAAAGGGGGAAGATATATGTATCTGTATATTGAAAAGGATATGTACATGTCTGCTGTCCTTAAATCATATCGAGTATGGTCCTATATATATGGGAATCAAGGCATATATAGAATTATAGATGGTATCAATGCTTACATACAAAAACAAATAGACAAGGGGAAGCTGGATCACTAGCCTATGTTTGTATATACTTCTATTGTGCGAATCCACGTTTTCATCTGTATAGTCATCAATCTTCACGGAATTTTTAATATTTGTGGTGGACATGCACGTATTATTCAAGTATATACTAATGTTTGTTTGGATAGGATTTTTGATACATATGCTCGGATCAACCTATTAGTTGTGGTACAAGCGTAAGAACTTTTGTGCTTTGTCTAATTTCTTTTTCTTTATTTGGTGTTTAAATTATTCAGGAAATGATATTTCGAGGGACAGACACTGTTGCGATACTTCTTGAGTGGATTATGGCAAGGATTGCCTTGCACCAAGACATCCAAGCCAAGGCACAAGAAGAGCTTAATACAATCGTTGGGAATCACAGGAACGTGAGGGATTCCGACCTTCCGAAACTGCCGTACCTTCAAGCCATAGTTAAGGAAGTGCTCCGGATGCACCCTCCGGGCCCATTGCTATCGTGGGCCCGTCTCACGGTGCATGACGTCCACGTTGACAAGGTTCTTGTGCCTGCTGGCACAACGGCCATGGTCAACATGTGGGCTATAACCCATGACCCGGCCATCTGGAAGGACCCGTGGGTGTTTAAACCTGAGCGGTTCATTGAAGAGGACGTGTCGATAATGGGATCGGACCTTAGGCTTGCGCCCTTTGGCTCCGGCCGTAGGGCATGCCCGGGAAAAGCGCTAGGGTTAGCTACAGTGCACTTGTGGCTTGCAAGGCTTTTGCACCAGTTCAAGTGGCTTCCGGCGGTGCCCGTAGACCTTTCGGAGTGCTTAATGCTGTCTATGGAAATGAAGAAACCACTCACCTGCCGTGTTATCCCGCGTTGTGGCCTTACAAGCTAACGAGCCAGAGGAGATTATTATGAATGAATAAGGAAATCAAATACATGATGCATATATATATATATAGTAAGATATGCAAAGAATGTAAAATATCTAGTGTGACAATTAAGATTGATATAGCTAAGTTGTTTGCATACATAATGTATCTGTAAAATGTTGCTTTTTTAACTATATATATCTATATGAAATCTGGTTCAGTAGTTTCTGTAATTCCTGCATATATGCAAGCTTGACGTATATATCTTGTTTTCTATTGCTAGAAAAACTTCCACCCATATGAGAATCAATGATTTTTCCCTTCTTATAAATTGTGGAGCGTTTGAATTTAGAACATCGTAATTTCCTAAATACCGATATGAACCAAATGGCCTTTAGTGTTTTTGCACTGAACCTTGATTATACATATGAAATGGCAAAATATACTTTACATTTCCCCATGTCAAATCCGCCACAGTACGTAACAAACCCTAGATTCATAACTAGTTAGATAGATAGAGCTCAGTCCTGACTTCGCAGCTGGTCAAGTAAATTTCAAGTTATTTTCAACTTTGATTGAGACGACGTCATTCGAATTCTTTCGCTGACATAAACTAGATCACGAAATCTGCTTTGAATAATCATCCCACCAAAGAGTAGATCATCGTTTTCCATTTCTGGGTTTGTTTTTGTTGCATGCACCATGAAAGCAAAAAAATAAAAATCAATTGGTATATGCATAGAATTGCATATACAGATCGAGCTCGCCGGAGAAGATTACATCAAAATCGTTTTCAAACAAGTTATAGTGGAATGATGATGGGTATATTAATAAAGAGAGACTAAAATT
This sequence comes from Fragaria vesca subsp. vesca, assembly GCF_000184155.1. Lineage (NCBI taxonomy): Eukaryota > Viridiplantae > Streptophyta > Magnoliopsida > Rosales > Rosaceae > Fragaria > Fragaria vesca. The sequence continues at coordinate 1,101,565 of NW_004443448.1, forward strand.
AGAGGAACAAATAAGAAGCACCTTCGATCTTCCACCCAGTCATTGCTGATAAACTAAAGCAAATTACTAGCACTGGTAATTATAAAGGATAGACCAGTTGTACGTGCTAGCTCAAATTGACCCACCACCTCAAAACCCAGGCTCAAATTTTAGTGACAAATAATGTGAAGCATGCACCTGGGTGATCAATCATGATTCCTGACACTACTAGCTGCAGTTTGCTTTGCAGCAATATATAAGAAGATTACAGACTCAGTGCAGCTTCCAAAAATGGAATGAAAATTTCTAGGTTTGAGTCGCTGTCTATAGTCTTAATCCCAAAGGCATTCTGTTTTGGTTTAGAAATTGCTGATGCAGTGCGGATCGATGACGAGCTCGGTTGAAAACCATAAACTATAGTCGATTAGAGCAGAACGCATGTCTATTTTTTTCATTCTCTGTGATTATTGCATTTTTCTGATGGAAACAGGAAGAGAATATGTCTTGCGGACCAACCATATATTCCTTAATTAAGTTTTGGCTTTCTTTAGATCCAAATCTTTATCTTTGATTCAAAGGCAAATCACTTTAGCACACCTTTCTTTACGCACAACATTGTATATATATACTTGACGACATTGTTCATCTTAATGCTCCACAATTTTTTGGGGACCCCCGTACATGCATGTTAATTGCATCTGATTGATGCTAAATCAATGCCAATTGTTGAAAGGATTTGAGGGTTTTTGCTTTCAAGATTTGATCGTCTTCTGTAACTACAAATGTAATTACCTGTTTATGAGTTCTCGTTTTCTATGATCGAGATGTAAGTACGGAATTGAAAATGAAGAACTATTCTGATAATAGCAACAAAGCCTCACGTAGTCTGTTAAAAAAAAAAAAAAAAACATGGTATAACAGCATGCAAAAGCCTAGCTTCTTATATAAGTTATATAAGAATGATATATGGAGGCACGCAACAAATCTAATTCTCGACTTGTCGAAAAACAAATCTAATGTTCAACTTGGTTTACTAGGGAAATTCTATTATGCAGCCTGTTTTGCAAGACAAATATTCCAAAATAGAACACCCCATCACCCCGTGCTTTTGCAACCCGTGCAAGCAATTCTATTAGTATACGTATGCTATGCAGCACTGCACAATAGACAATCTCAATTTACATTGTCTAAGGTTTATAAGAATCCAAACTAACCATGCATGCGCGCATGGCATGGAGAATTAAGATAGCACCAGTTAATTATACTTGTGAATTAGCAAGTGGCTGAGAGCCTAAAACAGAAGCACCTCAATCTTGCTTTATAAACATAAATCATTCCATAAAAGGAGGAAAAAGAAAACTATTCGGAGCATATTAAGATAAAGTACCTGGTATACTCACCAAGCAAGCAAGTGGCTCGAAAGTAGCACTACCTCAATCTTACTTCACTATATAGAAACCAAGATCATATAAACTTGTCCATATGATCATTCATATTGTGCAACTGTCCATTAACCTGACAATATTTGGAAATCTAGTCTTCTTTATATCAGTTACATCACAAGCGTGTTATGGCTATATATGACTAATGAAGGAGCGAGGCTTTTATTTTTATTTTTAATTTGGATAGAATAAAAGGTAACGAACATCACGGTTATGATAAAGAGACAATAACGTACACGCTTAATCAGTATTCAGACCGAGTTTCATTATAATAACTTAGAAAAACCATACTGAATTACTAATCATTCGCGGCATACGCATCAATCCGAAAACTCTTCAAACCAAGAGTCCAAGACATGGGAGTCGAGACATGCATCTACTAGAGTCTAGACATGGAAGTTCCATGTTTGCTAGTATAATTGAGACATGGGCTGATGGAATGGACTGACGGGGGGAAAGATTGGGCCTCATTTAGGCTCAATTATTATATGATCACTCTTAACATATTAAGACCGTAATAACCCGATTTACTGATACGGGTTATTTGGCCCAAATACGGAAGTGGGCATTGTATTCGAGAGGATGTGAAGGAGGAGCTGGCTGGTTCAATTTTCAAAATTTCGAAAAGATTCTCTCCACGAGGAATAAATTTCAAAACGTAATTATGTTTTTGCAACAGTCCTTGTACTTTTGAAATTTAAACAACCCGCCCGAAGAATATGGCTTAATTGTACTTTACTACTTTAGCTTTGTTTTGCCGTGACCATCCTCACTTTCTGTTCATTGACTTCATTTCATTCGTTTCGATCTAATTAGCCATTCTTATGGATTGTCTTGTTCATAATTTTTTATCTTTGTTGCTGTATTATCAATTAGGTTGTCCTGTTTTCTTAATTCTAACTAAAATTAGGACATATACATGTATTTGCTTGTAAAATATTTTTGATTTGTAATTTTGAATCAATTCTTAAATAAAAGATAACATACTGAAAGACGAGAAGTTAAATAACGAGTCTCTAATAGAGCACATGGGCACATGATTGAGCCATAGGTACTGCATCTTGTTAATGCACTATATATCCCAAAATTGTATCAATGTTGCAATTCATCAACTTCTGATGAGCTATTTAAGATTAAAAGTCTTATGATAAATGTAAGTTTTTACAGTAAAATATTATAACCCCTGCAAACTGCAAATAGTTGAAAGAGATTACATAAACATCTATATAAGAGAATTAACAATACTATCGCAACTGATACAATTATCATGAAAAAATGGTCGGGACAAGTGTTATAATATCATAAAATATTGGTGACAAATTAACCCATCAATGCACCATTTACATTATTTTTTCTAAGAAAAGAAACTACACTCATAAAGTCACAATACACATCTCATGTTTCTTTCCATACTAAATGAGCAGTTAGAATGCAAACTCTTCACTTAATGCAATGCTTCGTTTTCACGCCTCGTTTAGTTTGTTTTATTTTTCTAAACATTTTCAGATAAGTTCTCAAATCCAATGAAATTAAAGAGCATCATCTTTATTTAAATAAAAGAGTATGTTGTATAGTATCATTTAACATAATGACACAATCTCTAATTCGTAAGTGTGAGGTTGTAAGTTCGACTTACAATAAACTACTAAATATTTATCTTATAAAAAATAGCATGCTCTTAGAGTTTGAAAGCCAATAATGATAGGTTGTTGTAGACCAGGGGAAAAGTACGGGGCCACATTAGAATATCTAAAAATCAAGAGGCAAGTTCAAGAATTCAAGAAAAAGAAGCACCTACCTAAATGAAAATAAGACAAAATCTCCGTCAACAACAAAATGATTCCCTTTCCGCAATTTCAGAGCGGAAGAAAAAGCACATCACCTACTCTCACCCCGCCACACTCCTTCCCAACGCCTCAATCCTCACCGTGGAAACACCACACTCGCCACGTGCCCCCATCCCATTCGCGAGTGCCAATCCCCAGTCGCAGCCACGACTGTAGAATCCCTGCCAGAGAAATTCTCGAATTCACCGAGAAATTCCAGCAAATAATTGGAAATTTTGCAGAGAAAATTTAGGGCTTTATATTTTTATCATCTCATTTTCTTCAGACAAAAAAAATAAAATTTCGGATCCCTGAACTTTCCCTCTCTTTTCCACACCACCACACCTTGGAGGGAAAACGCTTCTCAAATCTCAAACCCCTCTTTCTCACCAAAATTAGGGTTTCGTTTTCATCTCACATCTTCACAGAGCCGCGATCTTTCTCATTTCTCCGTTCGCCGATTCACCGCCACTGCTTCGGGAACTGTGCCCCGCCGCTTCTTCCGGTTTCCGATTTGAAGTTCAGGTAGGGATTTTGTGGAATTGGTGATTCGCTTTTTGGTTTCTGCTTGAGTTGAAGTTACTGGTTCTGCTGTGGTAGTGGTTTTGTTTATTCGAGGTTGATTCTAGGGTTTTGGGGAGCAATGGTGTTTTAATTGGTATGGTCTTGATGTTTTGAGTGGTTGAATTTTGGGGGAAATGGTGGCCTGTGCTTGAAATTGAAGTGAGGTTGGTTCATTTCATGTGGTGATGGATTTTAGGGTCAAAGCTCCCAGCTTTTGAAAGTGGGATTTAGGGTTTCTAAGCTGTACCTTTCAAAATTGGTCATTATGAGGTTGTTATTTCGCAAATGGGGGAAGTATTTGAGCACAATATGTAGCAAATATGATTTTTCGCATGTAATTGAACTTGGTTCAGTGGCATTCTGGTTACTAATTTTCGGTGTTCTTTTTCGTTTTATCATTTCTTGCTCAATGAAGTGTCCATGTTGCAACTTACATTTGCAAATTCGTGACAGGCTAAATATATTGGCTGTCCATAGGCTTCAGTCATGATTTTTTCTTGCTTATAATTAGTTTACTGTCTTGAATAGTTTCATTGATCCTTGGATTCTAGATAGGATGCTATCTGGAAGCTCGGTTGCGTAACTGGATCTAATGAGGAGTTGGTATTTGCAGACTTCTCAAGATTAAGTTTATTCAAGGTTGAAATGCAGACAAGGAAAAAAACTTCTGGAAGAACTGCTTCCAGAGAGCATACCAGTCCCAAGGTTACAAGAGCTCAGAAGAAAGCACATGAAAATGTCAGAGTATTGGAAACCAAAGTTACAGATATGATTACATCTTCCTCCAGGAAGCAGAGAGTCGGTAAGCTGCACTGTCACTACTTTTGAGCAAAAATGTTGGAAAAGTTTTTCATGCTTATAGGATGCAATATATACTAACCTGGCACTCATTAAATTGTTGAGGTTGTGGTGCACATAGACATCCTGTTTATGGATCTCCCACTCAACCTTTTTTTCTCTAGCAAAGATTTCATGTTTGGTACCGAGTGAATATCCTAGCTCATTTCTTTCAACTTCAATAGTGTAGAATGGTTGTATACTCATTGGTGGATTCATGATTAACTCATTGGAGATTTAAAGGAAAGTACTGTTAAGTACAAAATTTGGGAATTGGATTAAAGTAACCAGAGAAAATATATTTACATTTGTCTCGATGAAATTCTATATTTCTTAATTTCTAGTTACTATGAATGATGGTAGAACAAAAAGGTTCCGTTTGTTCCTTCTTGTTTTTCCAAGTTCAAAGAGCTCCAGCTGTTTGCATCTGTGAAGTTTGGGATTTGGAACACGTGCCAAAGATTGTATAGAAGAAACCCTTGCAAAGGAAATTTAAAGTTTTGGTCATGTCTATTTTTACTAGGCATTCTTGGAGTGGGGTTGGTTATTGGTGAATACTACAAACAGAGTCCATTAGTTGGGTAATCATCATCACATAAGGCCCAAAAAGAAAAAACATGCTGGGGCAAGTGTCCTCATTAGATACGACATGTCATGCCACTGACACTGAGTATGATAGTTTCAATATTGCTAATTATGATAGGTCTTTTCGTTTTGTTTATTATTTTCAAGGTTCTATTGGTATAATTACTCTTTTACATGATGTTGATTCACATCTTTATGACTCTTGAATATTGCATCTCCAACTGTAAATGGTCACGAATTAAGAATTAGACATAAATTATGATATAACATTTCCCAATGCTGATTTAAATTGTCATCTTCCCATCACAACTTTCAGGTGGAGCTCATAAGAAGAATGAGGACCCTGTTATTGCAAGCACTTTAAGTACAAATTATGACTTGCTGCTTAATGAGACTTCTGAGACTTGTTTGGGGCATGATGCTTTAAGTGATGATTGCAAAGAGAATAAGGTAATTATCCAACTGGAAAAGAAGAATTAAAACTTTGCTTGAGCATTTGTCTGAAATTTTCAAATCTGTTCCAGGGTTGTGTGGAGGGTACTAACAACTGCGTGCTGGGAACTATCTTTTCTCCTGGCTTTCACATACCGAAACATGCTGGTGGAGAATCTGCCAATGGAGGTAGATGAAATTTAAACATACCCTTCTTTCATTGGTTCTTATGTTTATCTAGTGGCATTTCTTTCAGTGGTTTGAAGGATCTCATCAATGCCCGTTGGTTGTTACAGGATTGTGTATGACCTTATTCTTTTTCATTTTCTCCAGTTGATTTTGTTAAATTCTTTCAAAATGGAGATCACACTTTCCATCAGGAGATGGAAATGAAGTACTCACCCGATGATGCACACCGTGGTTATGTTGGCCGAGAGACTTCTGAGTCCACTGTTCGAGACGAGAACTACTGTGAGAATACATCGTCTTCTGTAAATATTACCTGTCCTGGTGATATGTAATCAAATACACATACATTGAGCGGAATTGAATGCACATGACTATACGATACATGGTACAAGTAATGAGTATTCTTTTTGTCATGCAGTTGTGGAGGCAACCAATATTTCTTCTGAAGTCTCAGCCATATATCTTGCCATGAAAAATTCTAAGTTGGAATGTTTAGATGAGCATGGTCAGGAACCTATGTCAACTGATTTGTATGTGGATGAAGATGACAATGAGGAATTTGATGACTTTGATCCTTATTTATTTATCAAGAACTTACCGGATTTGTCCTCAGTCGTCCCAACTTTTCGGCCGTTGCTGCTGCCTAAACAGACTCGCAGTTGCCCTCCTACAAGTCTTGTTTTGGACTTGGATGGTGAGAATAACGAAAATTATTGTTTCTTTTATGGTTTACAATATTATTTGCACAGCTGTTGACTTGGGAATCCTTTTTTGTCTCTTATCTCATTGTTCATGAAGCTAAAGTTTGATTTGTCACTTGGTGGTTTCACTTTGTTTTCTCTTACCCCTCTGATCTACAAAATTAGTTGGATGTGTCCAGAGACAGTAATTAACTTGTAGGTTGTTTTCTTTGATCATCACTATGATGGTGATCTGATACATATTACGAAACTTGCAGTTATTTTCCATTAATTTTTGACCAAAAAAGAAAAAGAAAAAGAAGAAGCAATTTGTTTGGTTTTACCGATATACTCCTAGAGTGTATTTAAATTCTAGTTTTCTCTGGAGAAGGAGCATCCTCTATAATTTTTTGTATCCTGATCGGTAAAAATTTAGTACAGTCATGCACTCCTTTCTCCTGGTAAGGAGTGCCAAATGTCTACTTTAGGTAGATTAGCATTCATTTGTCATCTCGGCTAAAATCTTTAAATGACAGAAGATATTGAGTTCTCGATTTTCAGGTTGATAGAATTATTGTTGTGTCTTGTGTGCTGACAGTTTCTTTGATCTGGCAGAAACTTTGGTACATTCCACACTAGAACCTTGTGATGATGCAGACTTCACATTTCCCGTAAATTTTAACCTTCAAGAGCATACAGTATATGTTAGATGCCGTCCTCATCTCAGAGATTTTCTTGACAGAGTTTCGCTCCTTTTCGAGATCATTATCTTTACAGCCAGTCAGAGTATTTATGCAGAGCAGCTTCTAAATGTGTTGGATCCAAAGAGGAAGATTTTTCGCCATCGTGTTTTTCGTGATTCCTGTGTTTTTGTGGAGGGGAATTATCTCAAAGATTTGTCGGTTCTTGGCCGTGATTTGTCACGTGTTATCATAGTTGACAACTCTCCACAGGTACACTACTCCCAACCTCCCCCCATCTTCCAATTAATAGTCTCACTAAATGTATGCATGACCCTTACACTCGAACACTGTAATCAAATATAATTATCTGTGGATACTTATGAGGACCTAGTTTGGACTTTATAGTGTATTTGTCTTTTGGATCAATGAGCATTTGGATAAGCCTCTTATATATGGTGTAATGGTGATAAATTAAAATGAGTTGACGATAGCTCTCTCTACTCTGATGAAATTTATCAATCTAGCTGCTTGAGTCAATGCTTGATGATCTGTAATTGAATGATGCTACGTAAAATATTGTCATTAGTATGGAGTATGAACTGCTATTTAGAGTGGTACAGCTGGTTCTTAATCAATGAACTCGCACTTGAAATAGTATCTAGTTTTAAACTTACACAAAGTGAAGAATGTATAGAACTATAAAATATGCCAAACACAGGAGGAATTGAGGAAACACCTTGGTGATGATTGTCCCCTGAAGTACTTTTGTTGTTAGGTATAACAATTTTGTTCCTTGACTTTTTTCAGGCATTTGGGTTTCAAGTGGACAATGGAATACCAATTGAGAGCTGGTTTGATGATCGTTCTGATACAGAATTACTTTCATTACTTCCTTTTTTGGAAAGCTTGGTTGGAGTAGAAGATGTTCGACCACTAATTGCAAACAAGTTCAACCTCCGGGAGAAAATAGCTACTGCTGAATATCCGCTCAACTCAAATAGAGGTGATTCGTTTATGCCAATGTGAATGACCAGTTCTACAGTTTGAAATCTCTTTCAGCTGCTTTGCTGTAATTTTAGATTATTGCTACTGGGAACAGTGTTCTGTTTGTTGTGAAGTTATGCGGCTTCATTAAGAAAGACATGATGTGGGTGTAACCATGGGTCAGATACAAGGGAGACTCACAGACTGCTGACAGATAATCAGCTTAGAAATAAGGTTCTTAAATTTAAGAGTTTTTATATGTTGTTTTAAGCCTTAGAAATAAGAATGTTCTTTGTTGTAAAAGTCTGTCAAAATAACTGAAAATTTCTGTTGTTATTGATGGTAGAAGAGGTCATGACAATTCAGAAAATAGTAGATATAAACTATATGTTCCGGCAAGTTTTATGTATCAAATTTCGCAAATGTTTTACCTCCATTACTCATGTTGGGAAGCCAGAGCCTACGTTCTTTCTCTGTTAAAGTGTGATTTCATGCTTATTTGTTGATGAAAAATTAGATCCATGTAAATTTGGTGACGTTGCTGTGTTCTGCACTAAACTTCAAAGAGTCAGTCTTTGTGCCACTACTATTATGAACTCTCCAAATGCAATAGTATCATTTAGAATTAGAACTGCAAAGCCAAACAGACCCTTCATCTTTGTTAACAAGACCTTTTATGCATTATTTGGTTATATGTGGAGCATTCTCTAAGACGTCTGCAATTGCATTGAAGTCTCTGTCTTCGTCGTTTACGGTAGCTGAAATGGCAATCCACAAACTGATAAGATAAAATGATGAGGAGAACACCTGAGTTGCCGCCATCATCTCGACGGAAAATGCAGGGCAGGAACTGCCTTACTCAGCTGGGGCTGCTATACTTGTAGAGCGAAGTTGATTTTGGGATCAGTGGATCAATAGGAGGAAATGATTCTCGACGAAAAGCACGTCGAGAAAGGGTATCTGATAACACCCAAATCAGGTCGTGTAATTCTCACCCACAATGTCATGAGCAAAATTGTGTTCAGCGAAAAAAAAAAAAAGAAAGTGTAAGCAGAAGAAGTGAAAAAGCCGCGTTAATAAAAAATAATGAAATTATTCAAAATTAAAAATGGAAAAATGCATGTTTAGGAAAAAAGCCAGGTCAGCGATCCGCGTGAGTCCTCATCCGTTGTGCCAGAGCCGTTGATTGAAGCTGATGTGGCTGAATCTAGTGGCTTACATATTCTAACCGACTCCCTCACGCATTCCGCATGCACAGT